>NC_061515.1:2935000-3142500 GCF_022379125.1 Scophthalmus maximus
TTAGCTTTTTTTGAGGTAAGTGTCTTTTAAAAGCCTCATTATTGGTACTAGAGGTAATATACAGTAGTTAGAATGATAAAGAAGCCAGTGTAGATTTTAATTTGGATGGGGAGAGAGAGGGGGGAAAAAAAACAGTTGACATCCATAAGGGAATTACCATGCGGTAATTATGGGATAAGCTCATTGTAACATGATAAATAATGCTGGGAATCTGTCCCCTCCAGTCAGGTTGTCGCCTCTTTTTTATTAGGGTGGACTTTAATTCTGCACCGTGCGTTGTATCAGACACATTCAGTTGCATTGAGCTTCTCGTCAGTGTGCTGAGGACTGAGCACAATTATCAAGTAGGGACTGCTGTAGCTTGTAATGCACACGGGCATCTTTGTGATTTGTGTCTCCTTTTAAATCCTGGCTTCGCCCACTTTTTTGGTCAAAGAGTCACTTCGTGTGAAGTCCTTGTGTCGAACGGAGTAAATAAAACAAACGATAACTCAGACTACAGGCACGAGCGTGACCAATGTTTTACACACGTGGCGTGACTATAGCAGCGTTTGTGTTTGAACTAATGTCGCCGGAGGCATATTCAAGGAGAAATAGCACCAAAACAATATGTTGGGTTGGTTCCTCTTATCTGGTATAAATCAGTAGGTTGTGGTTCCAGGGGAGATTTACAAGTGGTAAAGTGGTCGTCGGGTGCAGAATGAATTGGGTGCCAGGTTGAGAAGCATAAACATACATCTGGAGCAGGGAACTTTAAACAAACGCGACTATTATTTGCGGCTCCATATTACCATGAATACAAATGACAGCGTGACCTCAATTTTCTGCACCGTGTGAGAGAGTGGAGGAAACCAATGGTTTAAGTGCTATTGCATCCCAAAGTGCTTGTTTGGTCTCAGTTTCACCGCTATCACAGAGTCAACAATCACGCTGGTTCCTATTGAATTGGTAGGCGAAATAATGTTCAGGGTCCCCATCCACAGGCAACTATTATAACAAGCCATTTTCCCCGTGCAATATGGTTTCGCCGATAGAAAACACATCCCCAACATACACACAGCAATTCAAGCCGGGTTTTCAGCCTTTCATTTAATGAGCCATCAGCGACAGAAAGGAACCTGCAGTGCAACAAACAATTAGCCCTGAGAAGTCATTTTCACCTTGGTTCACTGTAGAGAGGAGCTCCAATCCACTCGCGAAACAATTACAGCATATTAGCTACTTGTCAGTCAGACCTTTCGGAGACGGTACATCTCCATTTATTTCCTCTCTACGTTTTCCTCCCTGTGCTCGCTCGCTCGCTCGCTCTCCTCTCCCCAGACAAGCGGGGATGTGCAGGGAGTCCACAGGGAGCTGTGGGATATTTCACTCTGCCAGTGAGGCACCCGGTGGGAATAGGGGTTGAAACTGCGCGAGTATGTATCTCATTAGTTCAGTTATGTAATTTGGAGCGCTGATAATCCTCCCGGACTGCCACGTTGCACACCTCGGAAACAAGAGTCGGCGTCGACAACACGCCGCCAAGCACAGACTAAGCTTCTAATTGCGGGGTGTGTCGATGTGACTGGTAATGTAGCTATAGTCCTCTCTGATATTGAAGGCTAAGCATATGGTGCTGATGGGGAGTGAAATGTTTTCAGACCCGTGTTACCTGCTAATCATTTGAAAGGGACAGCAAAGTAACACTAATGCGTGCAACATAATATAATTAGGATCAATCTCTTCACCTATGATTTTTTTTCTATGAAGCTGTTTTTCTATATCGAGAAAGCTCTGATGAACTCAACTGTACTCGACAGACACAATTCGCTATTAGCTTGGCAGTGTAGTGGAAGATTTAGAAGATTTAAGCTGCTAAAGAACCAAATAGATAATCAGGAGTCGGTGGAAACCAAAGCCGAGCAAAATAAAAAAGAGTCACTTTTCAACTTAAATTAATCAGCTGGCCTGAAACAGGAAATGAATGCTAATGTTGCTCCTTGTCTGCTCGAGATTTGAATCTGGGCAACTGTCTGCTAATACATTTGTTATAATAACTTCATGAAGTTATAATGTGTGTGTTGTGTTTACAGACTGCTCTGCTGTTAAGCTAAAACTAGAACAATTGCGGTTTTAACCATAGGACAAAAAACTTGTACAATGTGTTTGTGATTGGTACTTTCATGTTAAACACTCATGTATATATATATATATATATATTTATAAATATGATAAATGGACTGCATTTATATAGCCTTATCGACCACTCAAAGCCCATCTCATTCACACGCTAAACCCCCAAATTGCACCTGATGGCACAATTTGTGTGTGTGTGTCCAAAAAAACCATAAACCTACTGTATTGTTTTGGATTGATGGTAAATATATCCACACCTCATTTGAGCACACCAAAGCTCTGTGGATGAAGACGAAACATTGTGTTTGATGAAAGATAAGAAATGTGTAGTTTGGCGGATAACCATAAACCATATGGTAAAGCCTCACTTTACTAGTCCTCCTGTCATAACTGCGTGAGCTGGTGTCGAGGCTGTGTTCGACTCGCATCTCCACGGCTCTTCGGTTGGGCCAAGTTACGCCGTCAGACTTTTAGGTGCGTGGATTTTGGCGACCTCGTCAAAGTGCAGCACCAGCAGAGCTCTTATCAGCCGGAATTAAAAACAGCTGTGTGCGTGTGCGGAGCCTTTTGATGAATAGTTTCAGTCGGTGACCTTCGACCCCCGCGCCTGTCGATCCTGGTCGGCTGCACCCAGAGCTGCTGCTTTTCGTTCTCGCCCGCTAGTCGGCGGGTGATGAACGTCACCCGGCGAAACGCAATTAACTAGGTGTTGGGATGGATGTGCAAATCTGCAGGTTGTCTGTGCAAACCGGGGTCCCAACGCTTCGCCTGAGCCTTAAACCCCGGCCTCAACGTCATTGTGAGTGGAGTCGTCACGAGAGTAGAATCTTAGGAACCGTTCAAAAAGCACACGTTTTTGTTTGTTGGAAAAATCGGTTTATTAGTGGCCTTCAGTGCCGAAGGCATGCGTCTGCCACAGCGTCCTTTTTTTAAGTACCTGTGGGGGCACAGAATCATTCTAACTAGCATTTGTGCATTCACCACACATGGCAATTGCAGGTCCAATTTCTCTATGCTTTTCTTTCATGCTGTCGTCATTTGTGGTGCCGAAATTCATATTCTTCAAGCAAACTGTGTTGCTGAAATATGTCACCGTGGCCTTGAGATACAAAATATAGATAAATATGAACAGGATCTGTGCAGTAGTTATGGTTTAATGTACTGTAGTAAGTCCATATGAATTACTACTCTTTTGTTATTCACAATCTTGGACGTCGGAATTTTCTGACGGTTCATCGCGTGGTAAGTCAAACAGATTTTCTTCTGAATTTTATAAGTCTGAAGAAAATGTTGTTATTTCCAAAGGCCTTATCTTTTCATTACATTACGTCCCTGGTAGTTTGCTAAGTTGTTAGCATCGGTGGCTGCTAGAGGCCAACAGTAGCATAGATATCATCCGTTGCCGTTGGCTAGTAGTGTTTTTTCTTTCCTCACAACTACATCCCTCTAAGGCCAAGCATAAAGTCTACATGACTTCCAATGTTGTTACCACATTCATAAGTTCTGTTTGATGGAAGCATAACATACAATATACAGATACAGTTTTAACAGCCAGAGGTTTCTTTTGGTGTAATAATTGTTTAGTCATTAATTTTTTTCTATCAACCCCTTGATTTCCATTGTGAGTCAATTATAATTGTATTTATTAGGTGTTTAAAAATGCAGCCAGGACCAGACAAACCTCCGTGGTCAGCTGGGACTCAATACTTGATCTTCTTCTTGGGTTCATCATGGGGCCCCTCAACCTAAGACCAAGCTGCAGCGGAGGAAAGAGGAAGGGCAGAAGGTAAGGTGTCAGTATCATGTAGTGTGACATGCCATGTCCAATAACAACGAACAACATAACATCATTTAACCTTTACAACACATGTATTGATCCGCCTGGTTATCACGCTGCGATCGCAGCTCAGGGCCCAGCTCAGCTCAGCTTCAGGGGCCGTTTGAATCCACCCAGCAATATTACGAGGAGACAAAGGGATCCAGACCTTGTGGGTTTTTTTTCAAACCTGTCCTTGGATCATCCTTTTCCCCCCGACCACTTTGTCTGTGGAACAGTGGGAAGAGTGTGTCATTGGCCTGTTTCCTTGCACTGACTAAATACACAATGGGAGGAATGAGATATAATCTTTGCACAGTGGAGTAGAATGATTAAGAAAAAAAACGCCCACCCAATCCCCTTGATGATTTTCCCGTGATGCAGTGAGAGTCTCCACACTCACTCTGAACATGTAAAGATGTGTTTCTTATTTCATGGAAGATAGGATTCACAATAACTCAATCAAATGTTTTTTGTCTCTATTAACATACAGTATTCCCACAATACATGCATTTTCAAAGTGCATATTAATGAGAATGCTCATTGATATTCAAATTAATTGCCTTTAAAAAAAATAAAAGAATCAAAGATGCATTCTTGCGTTCAAAGTAGAGCAGGAAATATTGAATACTTTGAAGAAGTATAGCGTCGTAATATCAGCATCGAAGTGTTGAAAGAAGTTGACTCTCTCCCCCAGGAGACATGCACCCAGATGGATTCACATACACCCAGATGGCCCGAGTTGTCAGTCTGTTCTATCTAAAGCTGTTGCTCAACAGTTCACCTTATTGCAAATATCTTTCACTTTCAAAAATCTGAGGTCTGCACAACATAAATGGATACTTTGTTGTTGCTCGTGTACTGTACATAAGCTTATATTCAGTTCATAGGGAAAACAATGGTAATGAAGAAATGTGATAGTGTAATGATACGGACAACAGGAACTATGACAGGAAAAGATATTCATGTTTTATGACAATTGACAATTTGCTCACCCCTCCACCAAAAGGTTGAATGTCCAATCATAATTTGGGAACTATAAATAGGCACAAAAGTCTTGTCGTGTCTTGGATTTCTTCAGCTGCTAAAGAGGACGGTAGGGATGTATAAGATCTTTTAAATAGTTTAAAGGATGGTATCCTAAAATCCAATAATAAAAGAGCAAAAGTGTAAGCAATCGAACAACATTTAATCTTTACAACAGATGTATTAAAAAAAACAGTATGAATAGTACATAAAGTACATTGTTGACCAAGTTAGAGTTGTTTGCATTTGTACATCTATTCATCATGTGTCTTCCTGTTGCTATGTTCTTATGCACATTATTGGTTGCTAATTGCACACTTGCATGACTATTGTGTACATTCTTTATGTTATTATTCCTTACATTTGTAGAGTTTTGCGGTTCTTATACTGTTATAGTTGTGTTTCCTATATTTGTTCATATTTAGTAAGGTGCATTGTGTTGTGTGCTTGATACCTTGCTGCTGTAACACAGAAATTTCCCAGTTTGGGATCAATAAAGTACATTTATCTATCTATCTATCTATCTATTAATCTATTACATTGAATACATTATAATGCATTGGTAAGTCCTCATCCTAAAAGCCCCCTCTTTAATAAAGACTAACGAGAAATGAGGACCCATGTTCTGTACACCTCTGTCTGAAACCAATGAGCCATTGTTTTAACACTTACCAAGAATAATGATAGTAGTAAATCTGTGGCCCAGCAAAAGGTCTCTTATTGTACGGTAGTTGTTGTGGTCAGAGTGATACTGATTGCCGCTGTGATTCTTAAGTCTACAGTATAGTGATCACTTTATTACAGGGAACAAATACTAAAGGAGAGTGGAAAAATATGTCCGAGCAGCATCTTGTAGACTATAGTCAGACCTCTTTCCAATTAATAAGAGAAAGAGACCAATGAGCACAAAAAGAGAACAATGACAGAGCCGGAGCCAGAGTTATCAAATTTGCCATGAACGCTGATAATAGATATGTACGCTAAGGAAAATGGCGCTTTAATAGAGTTTTTAACTGTAGATCTAGAATAGAAAATTGGACATACATTCTAATTGAATACCTGGATGAAAATGCAGCCAGCACACCGTTATAAATCATCTGGAATCAGTTTTCTCGAACTCCTCTCTCCCTTGCACCCACTTTACAAACACAGAGCAAGGCTTTTTCAGCCTCTGATAAGTGTTAATAAATTACCTGAATTTGAAAATTAATGGCTAGCCGCCTGCTTCAGGGAGATATCATTGTGTTTCATGAATATTTTGATTCTGTGATTAGATCAAAATGCAGTGAATTCCTAAACAGCCCCCATGCCCAAGCTCCACTGATCATAAACTCTTCCCTACTTAAAAAAAAAAATCCATTCCATGCAAATGTGCTGATATGGAATAATTAGAATGAGTTTAGCCAGTATTTTTCTGCTGTAACATTTGCATGACTTTAGATCTCACCTGACTGATCTGCTCCAAGCAGGGGGAAAATGTATGTTTTTGTGCGGCTCCCCCCCAAAATTTACCTTGCCAGGCAAGATAATGGCTTATATTGTGATGTTAAAGAGGCTTGTATTTACAAAAAGAAACAAAGGCGAGGCGGTTGCCAGTCCTGGAGGACATTGATTAGGCCCCTTCCTGTCACTTCCTATTCATGCTCTGTATCAGTGGCATTCCAGCTCATCTGCTTTTGTGCGCGATAGGGATCAAATAGATTTCCTCGCATTGTCACAGCGTTTACAGGTGCGGGAATGTGGGCGAAGGAGACGCGTGAATAGCCGCGCAAACTTTGACTTAATAACATACTCTTGAATGGAAATCTCTCAGTGTGTTTTCCTGGCTCCGACTCTGACTCACTCGTACATACAGTAGAGCATAACCGCTCGGAAATATGAAAACAAATGCCCACAATTTTGAATCAAGACATACATAGATTGAATAATCTCACTAATGTCTCTGCAAATACAAAGAAAAAGAGAGGAAACCTCCTTCCACATCCAAGGCATAATGTGCAGCATATGCGTTTTGTTTGGATACTTTTAAAAAATGTTATTTTTTTCCATTTCTTTCACACTGGCACTTTTATTCCAGTTGGCCCACAGGAATGTGCATGGTGCAAAAAAAACCAAAAAAACTGATAGTCTATGTGAAGTTGTTCGACTTCAGATGCGTGTGTGTGTGTGTGTGTGTGTGTGTGTGTGTGTGTGTGTGTGTGTGTGTGTGTGTGTGTGTGTGTGTGTGTGTGTGTGTGTGTGTGTGTGTGTGTGTGTGTGTGTGTGTGTGTGTGTGTGTGTGTGTGTGTGTGTGTGTGTGTGTGTGTGTGTGTGTGTGTGTGTGTGTGTGTGTGTGTGTGTGTGTGTGCGGCAGCTGCACGGGGCCCCAGGGACAGGCCTGTGTAGATTGGGTCTCCTCAACCCACAGCTCATTAGTGGAGAGTGAAAGGAATCCACACAGATGGCTGTCAACGTTCAAAAAAGTCGGCTGCATGAGACATGTCAATTGAGGTTTAAGTTCCTTCTGCTCATTTCTCTGACACTGCAGTATTCATGCGATATTTGTTTATTCTACCCAAAAAGTACAAAAACACAGAATGCCTGGTGACATCTGAAAATGTGTTTTCTAATGAGCGCTCAGACTACTGAACAGGAGCCTGCACTTGTCATTCATCACCACAAATTACTCGTTCTAACTTGACATGTTTTCAGTGCTACAGATGACGGGCTTGTCTGTTCTGCAAACACCGAGAACGGTCGACGTTTAAACTGGAAATATGGCATCGAGCAGTCCGGCGAGACGCAATTGGAAAATCAATTAGATTGTTTACCTGTCAAAGTTGGAATGGAGGCCGCGCCACTGTAACGGTCGCTCATCATTTTCCCTCCAACACTGTCACCCACTCTCCTCGCGTTATTCAATTAATGCAATTGAATACACAGTTGTGATACAGCAGGGGGGTGTTTGACCGAGCTCGCTCTCTCATACTACGGCATAATGTGACCATATGGGAACCTGCCCTCGAACGGCGAGAAGATAGAAGCACTCACACGAAATGTGTGATTATTTACCGGCTCAGCAATAAACAGAAGATACATACGCCTTTAAAACGGAGCTCTGCGTAATTTAATTCTTGAAATTCAAATTGTCCCTGCGCCTGAAAAACAAAAAGCTTGAACACATGTCTGGGCAGACTGTTGCCCTGGTGCATGTTGTGCATTAATGCACTTGCAGCATTGTAAAGATACCGCAGGTTGTAGTGGAAGAAACATGCAGTGGCTGTAGGAAACTATTAGATCAGTAATATCAAATCTGTCTCCTGGAGGCAGGAAAAGCCGCAGCAACTGTACAAAGCTACAGCAGCCGTCTCTTGTTTTGCTTTCTCTACACAAAACTCAAGTAAGGTACGCAAAGAAAACCAACTTGTAGAACAAAACTCTTTGCGGATTAGGGAAGATTTCCGGCGAGGGAGAAGTGGACACGCTCATTCACGGCGGGTGGATTAAAAGTTGCCCTGGACCCGGAGATGCTACTTTTCAGTAATTGTACATAACAGCAATCTGAACACCACTTGAGCTGACCTACTTATGGGGCTCAGGAACTTTTTTATCCTGCAGCCAAGTCTAAAAATAACCCCGTGGCCAGTTTTAGATTCATCTCAATGGTAACCCTGACAGTCTCGCAGAGTGCCAGTGACAGAGTCCTGTTGAGCAGCAGCTCAGGCGCGCGGCTCTCCGCCTCGGAAACTCTCTCTCTCTCTCTCTTTGCCCTATTTGAACTTTAGGAACACGATTGAATGCCCTGAATTGCACCGATCGTACCCTTTGTTTCCCTTCTGTCCAGTAATCACACATTAGTGTCATCACAATCTGTGACACCATTTTATCCAACAGGAGGCTTAATTATGTGTAATACTCCAACCTCGTAGCAACGCAAGTCAGTTGTGCACGCGAAATCTTTTGCGCTTGGCTACAGTTGTTGTTGAGCTTTGTGCCAGAGATCAATGTGAAGGAGCTCCCCTTTAATCATTTACAGTGAACGGCAGTGAAAGGATTCTGTGAACAAATTAGTTTCATGTCCGGGCGAAAAATCACATGGAATTTTTGTTTTGTTCTCTTTTCTTTCCCGCCTTTTCTTTTTGTGTGTGTGTGTGTGTGTGTGTGTGTGTGTGTCATTGTGAAGACGTTCTTTCTTGCTGTACGCATCGCTCCTTTAAGATGATTTGGAATTAGAGGCTTTTCACACAGCACATATTATGTTGCTTGGTGGGACTCCATTAGCCGGAATCAAAGAGGACAGCAGCCTGCGCGGAGCCACAATAATGTGGCAGCCTGTGTTTCGGCAAATAAATAACAAATCCGCCCGCTTACTGTACCAGCCAATGCAAACGGACTAATTAAAAGATGAAAGGGGGGCGTCGTCCTCGCGGTTTGACGAGGGCTTTTCCTTTTCTTTTCCTTTTTTTTTCCTTCTTTTTCATGAAATGGTAACACTGGAGTCGCGAATGCTCGGCCAAAGTGAGTGTGACGCTAATAAGGATGTGCAGCAGCTCCGAGTCCCGATCCGGGTCGTACAAGGGAGTGGCCGAGCGTGATCCGCTGCTGTCGGAGGGTGCAATTAGGGGCAGAATGTTGTCCCTGAACCGGCCCGTGGGAAGACAAAACTGGCTCTTTTTCTCTTTTTCTTTTTCCCCCTCATTGAATCTGTCGTCCCCCTCCCCCCCTCCCTCCCCCCACCACCACCACCAACCAGCCTCCTCTCCTCCAGTATTCCTCCTCTCCTCTCGGAGCATCTTGGGAGCGTTGGGCTCAGACAGCGGGATTAGTCAAGGATCCATCTTGAGACGCAGATAATGTTTTCCTGCGCGCAGACTCCCCTGCTCTCCGCCGGCTTCTGCCGCACTGATTAGAAACTCGAAACTCCACCAGAAATGGCCATTTTGTTCTTAAGCTGTTTTTCCCTCCCTCTCGCGGAGCTGTGTTTGTCAGCCATCCCTCTAATTCAGCACACGAGAGCGAGTCACAAGTAGGTCAAGACAATGCGGCAGCCGGCAGTGTCCCAGACTGACAGCGACACGGAAGAGCCACAGGGCTGTTTGAATATGCCCTCTGGTCTTTCCCTCGCACGCAAGTTCTTCTACCTCCACAGTGATAACCACTTTTCAGGGCTGTTGTTTTTTTCGAATAGAGTCTGTACCTCATACGAACAACTCCCCAACACTCGGAGTGGCATGAGTTCAACGCACAGTTCCCTCATGGCGTTTGAGTAACACAGACTTTAACTGTTGAGGTTGATGGGAGGGAGTGTGTGTGTGTGTGTGTGTGTGTGTGTGTGTGTGTGTGTGTGTGTGTGTGTGTGTGTGTGTGTGTGTGTGTGTGTGTGTGTGTGTGTGTGTGTGTGTGTGTGTGTGTGTGTGTGTGTGTGTGTGTGTGTGTGTGTGTGTGTGTGTGTGTGTGTGTGGGTTCAGGAGCCCAGCATCTGGCTTCACACCTGCACAACTGCACACGCGCTGCCATCAGGGACCATTTCATTTCCTCCCCCTTTGTTAACACGCGGTAACACTTTACAAATACTTTATTTGTTTCGGTCTTGTGCGGTGCCGTTTCCTGCAGGGGATTTGACGTCTAAATCATTTCCATTCCAAAACAGCGCAGATAGGGACAGATATGTAGGACACTGACAAAGTACAGTATAGTATGACAAGTGACCTCATTATGTGAGGCACCAAAGATATATACATGCAGTCAAAGAGGCAGGTGTTTGGCCGCCACTGACATTCCTGTTTAGTCTCCAATTGAACTTTCACAATTATTTAAATCAAGCAAGTTGACATTTAAATATTAATAGTTTCCACTTGTGCACATGAAACAATTACATGTTTTGTGTGATTGTCAAGAGGGGCGGAAAAAGAGCCTCAGTCCCGACACACACACACACACACACACACACACACACACACACACGCGCAGAGCGCTGAGGCAGGGCCCGGGCAAATTTAATTTAGAGACATTCTCTCCTTCCCTCCACATCCTGGGCTTTTAAGACACTGAAGTGACTGTTCTCCGCCCGTGTAAGAGAAGCCCATTATCAAAGCATTAAGATATGATTAAACTGACATTTTCTTAAGAAAACGAAAAGAGTTGGGAATAAAGGGAAGGAGAGAACTACATACTCCAGATCTTATCAGGAGGGAGGTGGGGGGGGGGGGGGTCGTACATACTGATCTTTGAAGGAGCTTATTACAGAGCAAGCTAAGAAGACAAGCACTGCGGTGTACTGATCAGAGGTATGCCAGCCAAATGCACCTGCTAGATTTCACTATCACTCGCACAGTGTCAGTCAGTGTTGAGGCCCCTGACTGACGCTGGTGCAACCTGAACGCCTCGCAGGGCACACTGCAAAAAATACCCGGCTTAGTCCAGCGCTAAGTCTAATACGAGAGATGATAACAGTCTCCATCCCTGTTGGGGATGGAATACTCTCACTGTGAACAGCGCAGTTTCACTTGTTTTAGGGTATTATGTGATATATGTGTGAAATCACTGTCACTGTGAAACGTTTTCACATCCGGAGATTAAAACCATAAATAACGGACACGCATTTACAAGATGAATTCTCACAATTTAATAGACATTCTGATACTAACAAATAATTTCCCTCTTGTGTAACATTAGGAAATGATATATTCATTTTCATGTGCAAACTTTGCACATTTTAAATTAATAGAATGAACAAAAACACAAGAAGTAAACTTCCCATGCCAAAAAGCTGGACGTGAGTTTTTGATTGGGAGCTTTTCCATCAAAACAAACACAAAGTATGAATACAATCATTTGAGCTGTTGAGTTGTTGCTGACAGCTGTGGTCTGTTTCTTTAGAAAAACAATTGGCACTTAACATTAACTACGAGGCACGTCCAGATGTTTGACTGGTGCCATATGTTTCACCGCGTTTTTTAGCATAAACCGGTGTAAATAAGTGCCGCTGTGCTGCAATTACTTCGCTAACCTTCCTCTTAGGAAGGAACCAGCTCTACAACTTCACACCGTCAGATCCTGAGCGACGCCCGGCAAATTTATACAATTACACAAATAACCATTGCACTATGCATTTGTTTATGCAACCTCCGTCTTCTTCTGCGGGTTGGATGACGGATCGGGCGCCATTCGGCACAGTACCGCACCTACATGTATGCAATCACTTAATATTACGGCGCTCTCCTAGAAAACTCGTGCTGCGGGTTGGATGCTCGACCGCGGAATCTCTGTGATCGGTTGCTCCACGGGAATGTGCATCGCGACCACTTGTTGTTATTCTTTCACTCAATGATCACACATTTTACAATTCGGAGGAAGCCCGGGCGTGAAGTTTGCGTGAGATCTGTGTCAAAGTTGTCAGTCCTGCTGTCGCTGCACGTCCACTGAAGTAGACGAGGTGCAAGGCGTTGGCTTTCACTGCGGTGATCTCTCTGTTAGTCCCCTTGACTTGAGTTGTATAGTTCTAACATTAATTCACGACATGAACATTTTCAAGCTGGTGTTTAATGTGGCGGCAAATAGTTAAAGAAAAAAAATCTAGATTCAAAGGCACGACTTCACATAGAAATGACTTTACATGACTTTTTTTTTTTCTCTTTTTTTTAATCAAATCAAGAAATCTATTTCAAGGTTTCACGACGTAAGATTGAGCAACATTTCATCATCTTTTCAGCTCCTCTACCGCCGCTCTCAGAGCGCGGAGGTCACACAGTTAATACATTCCTAACGAAACCTTTCAGAGTCAAAGAAGGAGTTTGAAGAGAGAAGCTTTTTTTTTTTCTTCTTCTTCTCTCCTTTAAATTCATGACAATTATTGCATAAAAATCGCCAATAATCTACAGTCGAATTACTGTATCAGGAAAAGGAGGATTTTTAACAGAAACTCTGGAGCTTCCCATCCTCGCCGCCGAAGCTCTCGCTCTGTGTTAGAAGAGCTGGGAGTTTTAAAATCAAGACCGCACCAAATGTTGCCGTGCATGACGATATGGGATATTTTTTGCAGCGCTGACCAGGGAGTGGAGGCAGCGCCCCCTCCTTTTTGTCTTTCATCGTCCCCACAGACCAACTGCAGCCCACAGTAGATGTGGGGGCTCGGGGTCGGTGTGCATGAATGTCAGGATCTTCCCTTCTGAAGCTCCTCGCTGTAGCCAAGGTATGCTCAGCATGCGATGGGAAATCTGTGTAATTTTTCCGAAAAGGCATCACATAATCAGGAGGAGTCAAAAGCTCTCTGGCAGTAATTGCCTTTTGGCCACAGACGGAATGTACATCACTTTGCAGATCGTTCCCTGCAGAGATTTCTGACAAATGAAAACCCGAGAATGAACTCGGCTCAGTGCTGCTGAAATTTGCATTCAAGCGTTAACTGAGTCACTGTGCTGTAGATGTCAGATCACAACACTTATCCGTCTGCCACGCTTATCCATCACTTATCCATCTTTCCTAACTCGGCCTTTAAGTGTTTCAGTGAGTTTGGTGGACTGGATGACATTTTTCTGCTTTTAGATTACACCATCTAAGAGGAGATAAAAAATGTTATTTACCGCCCATCTACTAGTTTGATGTGGAGCCGGCGGCCATGTCGCATGAGGAACACAAGCAATATACCGTCCAAAGTTCCGACCCGAGATATGACGTTTTGATTTATAGTCTGACCAGCGCTCTTCTGTGTGAGCTGCATGATCCTTCCTCGCTCGCCCTCCTTTAATCATCCCGTGGTTCCCTCTTTTTTCGGAGCCTAGGTTTGTTTTGGGTTTTTTTGCTGTCGTTTTTTAACACAACCTTAATTTTCTCTATCGTTCTCATCGCGTCAACTTTTCTTGGCGTACCCCCCACGAGCATGCTTCCGTCATGGCTCTGGTTTGAGCTGTAGCCTCATCTTAACATTGGGAGCGGGGGGGGGGGGGAAGATAGCATCTAATCAAAAGGAATCGTTGAGCAACATAGCATAAAGCAAAACTGTTCTCCCCCCCCCCCCCCCCGCCCCAGATGCTTTCTCCTCCCTTGTTTCACAGTTTTGGTGCGCGTGAGTCGGTGAGTTGAGTGGCACAATGTGAATCGCTGTCGCTGATTTCCACACAGCTTCACTCAACACACTCCTGCTGAGTTAATAAATCCGACCTCTGCTTAATTAAAATAACCGACCATCCTCCACTGAGGGGGGGGGCGGGGGAGGCAGTTTGAGAATTATTCTAACTAATCGCTAATTAAGATTTAGTAAAAACAAAAGGAAACCTGCCAAGGAAGCTGCATCTGTGTATTCAGAGGAAGGAGTCGCTGCGCGTGGACATTTAGTCACTGCTCTTGAGGGAGCAGTGCTCCGGCAGCTCTCGACTATAGTAGAAATCTAGTCCAGCTGACGCGCAGACGCTCATACATGCACTACCTCAATTAACATAGCTGAAGAGCAGGAGCAAATCCCTTAAAATGAATCACCCAACAAGAAAATAATCACATTTACAAGGGCTTATTTGGGATCTGAGGGTAACGCACCCCCTTCTTCTGAGGAAGGAGTCAGCATTGCCCCAGTAATTGCTAATTTTGCAGCGTTGCTCCTTTGACCAGGCGAGGTGAACGGGGCCAGAGAAACAGTCACAACGTAATGATTGTGCTGTAATAACGGCATCTTCCGTCTAGTCTGGAATCTTGGCCCCTGCAGCCGCGAGGGCTGTAATTCTGCAGCAAGCAGTGTTAAGAGGATATCATTATCATGTGTTTTCCGAGTAAGCTGCAGATTTGGTTAAATATAGTAGGGTGTTTTTTTTTGTGTGTGTGTCTTTTTTTGTTTCCTCTCCTTTTCAGTTTTGCATTAAAGCTGGGTCAAGCCGACCCCTCCCATGGCAATTCCTTTCAAACGCCGCTGCCAAAGCGCCTCCTCTGCCACAAATGTAGCCAATATCGATGCCATGCTCGAAAAACTGATTGAAAAGAGACTTACATGTTTCAAAGCATGCTGGGAGCTGGGGGCCAGGCAAAAGCCCAAAGTATTAAAGCTGAGATACTCAGCAGAATATGCTATAAAAAGGCAACATATGCCCACAGGTCCAACAGTGCACCAATCACTGCATGTAGACTGTGATTCTTGATATTTTTCTGTATGAACACCATTTTCTTGTTATAGCCTACTAGGACAAAAACTCATCCCTTTTTTGGGGGGGGGTGGACAAAAGATGCACAACCAATTCATATTTCTTTTGCATTTTTTAAATAGAAGAATAACTTAGGGTCAGTTGCAAGGAAAATTTCAAAAGGAATCCTATTTAATTTCTCATATACTAATATTATAATTTAATAGTCTGCGTCATTGCTTTCAGTTCCTCCCCCTCATAGGTAATTACGTCACACTCATAAACATTTGGTTATGCAATCACTCCATCTTTATATCAAATATGAAAGCAGAACATTTTGAAGGACACAGCAGAGCTGGTGAAAGAGTCGGAGACACGACGCTGCCGACTAAGTTCATTGATGAAAGTTTGATTCACGAATCCCGTTTTATGCTGACATTTTCAAAGATCTCTCTTCAGAAAGTATCAGCAGCAGATTTGTGAAGAGACATATTTAATTACTCCAAGCAAACGAGTGAGTGTCCCGATTTTTTCGGCTGATATCCGTAGTTTATCATAGGATGATAAAGAAGAACCCCCCCCCCCCATTCATCCAAATCCCCAAAGAGTCGCATTGTTATCTCAATATACTGTTCGTCTCTAAATCTGAGCGCATAATAGAAATTCCGTGGTGAAGTGTGGCGCTGCGCACCACGTTTGCATATTTATGCAGCTGTCATATCTATCTGAGCAGATCATCAGAGGAGATAAACTAAAGAGATGGGGGAATAATGGCTCTTGCTGAGAGGCTTCTGAATGACACGAGCACATTCCTGAAAAACACCAGGAGCTTGGTAAACAAACAAAAAAAATAGTGCTCTACAAAGCCAATGCAATTCAAAATGAGCCGTGGTTAATGATAGTGATGATGATGACGATGACAACGGTGATGAAGAAGCTATGAATAAAATTTGAATGATGGAAAGTTTTTTTTTTTTTTTTAAAGCAAATGAAGTGTTGCAAACTTTTCCTCCATCACTGAAATAGATACTTCAATCATTTTTTGGGGCAGGATTCCCGAACAAGATATTTAGAGCGTTCATTATTTACCCAATTATTATACGACAGTGGTGACGCTGACCGGCCTGCAGGAAATGAGCATTGTTAAAAATGTATCCTTGCATAGATGCAGTGAGAGCGGGTGAACGATGCTGAGGGAAAACCTTTTGTGGGAAAGTGTTCCTGAAAAGAACACGGCCCCTGACATTCGGTGAAAGAAACCTCTAAGGTCACGCTGTTCATGCCTCTTGTGAAAAACCAAAACCAAACACTATCAGAGGAGCGAGGAGACACACGACGGTGTTGCCTGTGATTTGCTCCAGATACGTAGATGCGAATATCACTTTTTGAAATGTACTGTACACGTTGCACACCGACCTTTTCATTTCACAGATGCAACCGTTAAAAAGACGCTCATCCGCGAGTGGGGGTATCACAGGGACCCCCGTGTCATCCATCCCTCAATGCATATGCACACTCGCCCAATGAGGACAGTTAATTGAACAATATCCAGGAAGTGACAAGGCGACGTGGAGGAGAAACCCTGCTCAATGGTGCCATCTAGTGCCTCCTCGGGGCGACCCGGGACCGACAGCTCTCCCCTGCTGCTGAGGAAGTTTGGATAACAATTATCTGTTGTATTTGCATTAATGTGATTGCTTTGTCGGCAGACTCATCTGACTGCAATTATAAAGAGTAGCATTAAAAACACTAATTAATTAACTCAATTGTGGGCAGATTGATTAATTCTAAACAAACACGAGATCGCGAGCGGGCAAATGAGCTCTGGAGTGCCGATGCATCTGGGAGTGCCGCTGCAGAAGACATTTTGATTATCTGCAGACACATGTAGTTGCAAATCTTTTAATTAACACAGATAGATAGTGGGAGTGAGTCGGTTTGTACAAACTACCCTGCTTGTTACTTGTAATCATAATTTGGTCAGTTTTTAAAAAGACTGAGGGTGTGAATGTGGACAGTGATCGAGAGGCGGCTCAATTATTCTAAAGTTGTGATGCGCGTGCGTGCGTGCGTGCGTGCGTGCGTGCACGTACATTTACTGTACAGTGTGTGTGAGTGTGTGTGCAACAAAAATGGGTCTTGACATCAAAAGCCATCACACACACAGAAAAGGAGATAATCAAATTACGATGAAAATAAAACAGATGGTAACATAAATCATCCATTCACATGCTGGACCGGTGCCCCCCCGCCGCACAACAATGAATCACTGCCTGAATCACTGCTAGAATCAAAAAACGTAAAAAGGCCTTTATGAATACAAAAAGCTCTTATTGATATCGCCAGTGTCACGTTTAGAAAACAACTCAGAGGGTTTTGTTCAATAAATGACCAACTGAATCTGAATGTAAATTCATTTTTGACTTCCAGAAAGCGTGAAACGGGTTTTCATTTCCATGAATGTGACTCTGACGCGTGTTTTTGGTTCAGAGTGATTTTCCTTCGTCATACATTTCTCCTAGATTGAAGATTTTGATGGGGGTGGCGTGGGGGCAAAAAGATCACAAACACTTGCACCTTCAGTATCCACAGAAATCCTGAACTCCTGAACTAGATTTAAAAGGGAGCAGTCAGTCAGAGCTCCCTTTCTCGGTGTGCTCTCAGCATCTGCACATGCAGAAAAGCCTAATCAGAGAGATACCGGCAAAGTACATGTAATACTTTAGAGATTTAATGCAGTTTTTAATTGGATAGAGGCCCATTATTTTTCAACACAGAAGGGGCACTGAGGCACATAAAGCTCTTGAATATTTTTGCAAATCGTGTTCAACAGCATAATGATTAACCATGGCACTAAATTTGCCTCACAAAATGAAAAGCAAACTTCATGCAAGGCGTAATTTAATTGTTTCCCTTCACATTTTCTGCCTCCCATTGTTGGAAGCTTAACATTTTTCAGAGTCTGTTTAACAACCGCCTTCTGACGCTTGAGCTGCAACAATGTGACTGACGGATGTTTTGAAGTGGCTGCAGACTTCCCGGTGTCTTCGCAGGCAACATGTCAGGGAATCTTACATCACTTGGTGCCACATTTGACGCCTAATTACATGGGTGTATTTATATACGCGTTTTTTATTATTGTTATTGAAGGTTGGATATTATGACAGATACCTCATTCAGATGGTTCCATACAATACAGTTAATAATGCATCTAATGTCTTTGGTTCGGCATTACTCAGAACCTCTTCTGGTTGTTCTACGAAAACCATTCACAACATTAAATATCACAGATGTTTTGAAATTACAAACATATTCCAAAATTACCTAACAGTGAAGTTTGAAGTTCTCATCACATTTTCAGTATGTTAGATGTTAAAATCTTCTTCATATTGGAAAAATGATTTGTCATACGTATCACATAATTGCGGGTTTGTACAATAATATCATTTGAGCAGTCACAACTCCAGGTCACATTTCCACTTCAACCTGAGGAGAACAGTGCCATCTGGGCGCAACAACCGGTAGTGCAATCTTGAGCCATGTGTCTGTGTGAATGAATATTCAGAATCTGGACCAGAATGATTATATTGGTCATGCCTGCTGACACATAACTCACATTACAGAATAGTAACTTGATGTAGAGATGGACAATAAATATGAATAGTCATACTATTCAGTGGCTATTGGCAGATCTGGATATGTGTGCACAAATATTGTGCATAAATCCAGACTGGTGCAATAATTAAATAAAGAGGTTGCTGTCTGTACAACAAATAGCAAAATTAGTGGATATTTTAAGTGACAATTATTACACTGTGTGTGTATATACATATCTGTTACTGCCATAATCACACCAATGTGGGAATCACTCATCAGTGCAGTTATTTTTGTTGGTTTTTTTTCGCATTTTCATAGACAGCAGGGCAGTTGTTGGACATCAGTTCAGATGTGTCGTTGTGTCAGACGACAACAATAAGATATTTACCCAGAGTTCGATAAAGGAGGAGCAGCAATAGGCAGATCACAGGTCCCTGCTGGGCTGAATGTAGGTTGTTCCCCTTGTGCTGCTCCCTCACTGTCTGTCAGGAAGGTGATGGATCATGTGACAGGCGGAGGCGGGCTGAACTGGGCGGAGCTTAGTGCGGATGTTGGAGTTGTATTGGTTGTGAAGTGAGCTGGTGAAGATGGAGAGGGTCCGCATTGGCTAATGGAACCGACAGTTGTGCAGTAATGCAGGTAATCCTTTCATTTAAAAATGAAGTCACATTAAGTCAAGTTTGACACATAGGACGCAAGTCTGTCGCGACTAGAATTAAATAAAATGGGGTAAAGGACTGTTCACTCAAAACCCTCCTTTGCTTTACCAAAAGAAAATAATTAAAATGGTTACAGACGTGACAAAACATCAAATGGCACATTTGACTTTTTTTGTTTCTTTTTCAGATCCGAGCAGCTGTAGGTGCAGTGTGGTGTGTGACGTGTTCGCACAGACACACACACACACACAAAACTCCTCTTCCTGGATGATGAGGGGGGGCTGACAATCTGCCGGAACATTATCTGCATGTCACGTCTTCTGCCCTTCTAATGCCAGAGGTTTATCACGTCAACCGTGTGAGACGCATCCTCCGAATTCCAGTCCCGTTGAAAAGAAACTGACATCAGTGTTGGTTATGTAGTGCCGCTAGAGGAAATATGAAAGATAACAGCACTTCCTCTAAATCCAGCAGAATGGCAACTTTTCCCTCACTCAGCTACACCGAGACTTGTGAGGAGATGCCGTTGTCGCCTCATTGGGTTGTTTTTTTGTTTTTTTTCCCCACTCCCTCTGATTACTCTTCTCATCTTATGTAAATCCTCTTAAGTCACATGTTATTGTTTATTGCAACTGTGAAGGTTAGGTGTTCCTAAGCCCCGTGCGTGCCGCTTATCTCGCCAGCGCACGCATCTTTGTCTCTCCAATGTGTCTCGTTTGCCGTAGCACACTAATGGATGAGGAAAGTTGTCTGGACTGATGCGGCGCAGACAACCAATCCACCGCAGTCAAATGCTAATCGCTCCCAGTGGCTAACAAGTCTTCGTGAAACGAGAGGCGGTTGCATGCTCCGGGGATATCGCAGCATTATCAGAGGCGTGCTGCATTTGGGGGGATTTAAAAAAATAAAAAAGATGTTTTAAATGATGAATATGAACAATTCCAATACAGTTTTTTGAACAGTGGAGTGAATTGGTGAGTTGGGGCCAAAAGTGAATGATGATCAGTTCTCTAACGTTGGAGAATATGTGAAAATATTTGGCGGGACTGTATCCAGTGGACACTTTGATTCGTCAGAATTACATTACTAATGTTGTTATGACGCTTGTGCTTTTCCTCCTATGACAATTTGAAAAGCAGGTCTATAATGCAGGAAGACAAAGAGCCAAAATGTACCACAACAAAACTCAAATTACATGTTTTTTTCTTTTTAGCAGATTAATTAAATAATATGTATATATCAATTTATAATCAACTATAATTACTTGTGGGTGAAGGTGAACGTCACGGCCAAAAGACGAGATTGCACAATAAAAGACGTATTTGAATATACAGTGACAAATATATAAAAAATATATTTTTTATTTTATCCATACAAGTATAAATTACAGAAGAAATTTCAGACATCAGACATTAACATCCCTATTGAGTTAACATTGCATGGTGCAGCGGTCTGTGCACTAGGATCAAAGTCCAAAAACCTGGTAAAACAAATACAAGCTGCCTTTTTTTTTTCAGTTGAAGTGAACACAGTCAGTGCAACAGTCTGTCGTTAAAGAATAACCACTCCGGTGAAGAACCAAAGCGTTGATAACCATCTGTCCTCACTCACTCACACACACTGATGCGTTCAGACAGGCGTCTCTCTGGCCTCGTGTCGCTCTTACACGTCAATTATAACAATAAAAAACACACGAGCCTGTCGTACACCTCGAATACAGCCGACACATACTGCAAATTGGTATTCGATCCATAATGACTCACTGGCGTCGCTGCCAGTTCAACAGTGATTTGAGAGGAGCGGACAAAATAACAGAAGGGATGAGTGACTGTACCCCTGAAGTACAGCAGTACAGTATATACCACATACTGTATGTATGTAGGCATGAGAAATCTAATTCAACAGTTCATAAGTAATGGAGCTATTCATCTTCATGGCCTCCGATTGGCGTAATCGGGTGTTGCTACTCCCGACGTGAATAATAATTTTGCCATATCTACGTTTATCCTTAGCCAGCAGTTTTAGGTGGGATTCAGTGTCGCCTGCTCTGGCCCCTGGGATACAGACTGTGGCCCCTGGGATACAGACTGTGGCCCCTGGGATACAGACTGTGGCCCCTGGGATACAGACTCTGGCCCGTGGGATACAGACTGTGGCCCCTGGGATACAGACTGTGGCCCCTGGGATACAGACTCTGCCCCCTGAGATACAGACTCTGCCCCCTGAGATACAGACTCTGGCCCCTGGGATACAGACTCTGGCCCCTAGGATACAGACTGTGGTCGCTGCTTTCGCTAACTTCACGTTCCTCAAAACAGAGTCACCAATAATCAGAGTTGTTTCCTCAGCGGGTGTGTCGAGAGGGGACAAGTTATTAGAAATGTGAAGTGGTTGGTGGTGAACCGTGGGCTTCAGTTTAGGACTATGCCTCTTATTGCGGACAGTCACCCAGCCGCCCTGTCCTCCCGGCTGCTCGGGAGCTGCTCGGGAGCTGAAGGAGCTAAAGAAGCTACACTGAACCGGCTAGCACCGGCTAGCGGGGACTGGCTAACAGTATCAGCTAACGACTTACTCTAACAGACTGAGCCTCGCCTCCATCCTGGCAAACAAACTACACGTACTACAAGTATCACTATCGGAGGCAGAGGAGTAACTAAACATGGAGCGCACAGAGCGGGAGGCAGCAGGAGGGCAAGACGCCATAGTTAGCTGCTAAAGCTAACTAGCTAAAGCTACGCTGCGCAGCGCAGATGAGAGCGCGAGTCAGCGAGCGAGTCGCTAAAGGAGGACGAGGGTTTAGACCGAACAAGGGACAGCGGAGCGGATGGTTGTCCCAGTAGTCGGAGGACACCGCAGTGTCAAAGAGAGACGAGGAGGACAAACACAACTGGCAGAAGCACCAACAACCGGAAGTGACACCAAACGTGTCCCGCGAGAGCGGATGTCCAAAAACCAAGGATGTCTTGCGGCCATTGTCGACGGGCGGTGACTGACGTGTGAGAAGGTTGTTTGTCTACTTTGCATATCGAGTTGACGGTTGAGCGACTCTAACCTACATTTTCTGGGGAAACCGGTATCTCGAGGTTTGGACTTCGGTCCCCCTGTGACCGCTCACACACACACACACACACGACACACACACCGACCGTCGTGTGCGCAGCAGGCATGGAGACCCGCCGGATCCTCATCCAAGGAGGCAAAGTAGTGAACGACGACTGCTCCGCCATCAGCGACGTCTACATCGAAAATGGGAAAATAATCGAGGTCGGGCCGAATCTCCGGGTCCCGGCGGGGGCGCGCGTCATCGACGCCGCCGACAAGCTGGTGATGCCGGGCGGCATCGACACGCACACGCACATGGAGCTGGCGTTCATGGGCGTCGAGGCGGTGGACGACTTCCACATTGGCACCAAGGTGGAGGAAGTTTTTTTTTTTGTTGTTCAGCCTGAAAACTGTGTCGAGACGGAAAAGACAAGTTGCGTCCCTGATGCGTTCACAGACGCACAGTGGGAGGACGGAAGGTGTGAAGTCGCCTCCACGTCCACACCGGCGTGACATCACTACCTTTGTTGACTTGACTCCCAATTTGCTTTCTTTATTTTTCAGGATTTTATAGGCGCATATATAATTTTATTATTTAACATTTCAAAACATCTTGTGATAATAGTGACAACAACTGTCTCATAAGTATCATATTCATCCTCATCATCCTCCTCCTCATCGTCAGGCACCGGCCTGCTTCTGTCTGTATTCTGTATTCTATCAGAATAAGATGTGATCCTTACCACCTGAATCAGTTGTGTGAGGTGAAGAGGTTTGAATATTCCTCTAAACTTTACGTGAAATGAGAGTAAAAGAAACTTGCTGAAAAAGTGCTAACAATATTTGCATCAAAATATACTGTAAGAACCAAAGGGACCACTATCACTCTCATAACAATAACTTACACTTT
The DNA here is from genome assembly GCF_022379125.1 of Scophthalmus maximus. Taxonomy (NCBI): domain Eukaryota; kingdom Metazoa; phylum Chordata; class Actinopteri; order Pleuronectiformes; family Scophthalmidae; genus Scophthalmus; species Scophthalmus maximus. The sequence continues at coordinate 2,958,251 of NC_061515.1, forward strand.
CAGCTGGTAAATGTGGGGCAGGTTTGTTCAAATAATTTCTAACTGCAAGGAAAAATATCTTTGTGCAAAGATCCTCATGCCTACATACATACAGCATGTACTACATACATACAGTATGTAGTATATACTGTACTTCTGTACTTCACGGGTACAGTCACTCATCCCTTCTGTTATTTTGTCCGCTCCTCTCAAATCACTGTTGAACTGGCAGCGACGCCAGTGAGTCATTAAGGATCAAATACCAATTTGCAGTATGTGCCGGCTGTATTCGAGGTGTACGACAGGCTCGTGTGTTTGTTTTTTTATTGTTATAATTGACGTGTCAGAGCGACACGAGGCCAGAGAGACGCCTGTCTGAACGCATCAGTGTGTGTGTGTGTGTGTGAGTGAGTGAGGACAGATGGTTATCAACGCTTTGGTTCTTCACCGGAGTGGTTATTCTTTAACTTGTGTTGTCATGTTTGTGTTCCACCAGGCCGCTCTGGCAGGAGGGACCACAATGATCATGGATTTTGTGATCCCCCAGAAGGGCAAGTCCCTGCTGGAGGCCTACGACCGCTGGCGTCGGACGGCCGACCCCAAAGTCTGCTGTGACTATGCGCTGCATGTCGCCGTCACATGGTGGAGCGACGAGGTGAATGAGCGAATAATTGTCCATGAAATAAAAGAAATATATCTCTTTTTTTTTGTCGCAACTCTTGGTGTATTTGACGTTTTTCCAAAGAGAGCTGGCTCATAAGTGGCACCACACAGAAAGGTGTCCGTCTCCCTCCTTTTCAAATATGATAATCAAGGTTATTCAGAGAAATCCCCCTCCCCCATGTGTTTCTGCAAACCCTTTTTCCTCCCCCAGGTCAAGAGAGAGATGGAGACTCTGGCCAGAGAGAAAGGAGTAAACTCCTTCAAGATGTTCATGGCCTATAAAGACGTGTTCATGCTGGACGACTCGGAGCTCCACGCTGCCTTCTCCCAGTGTCGGGAGATCGGAGCCATAGCACAGGTGCACGCCGAGAACGGAGATCTGATCGCGGAGGTCAGTATGAGCACATGTAATTGCATGTTTTATGAACTTTTCTTTTTTCCTAAAGAAACGTTGCAAGCAGCACATTTTCCAGCCGAAGATCAAACAGTTGCAGTAATTATTTGGTCATATTTTAAAAACTGGTGTTCAGTGACTCATGCTGAAAATGATTAAAACTAATAAATCACAGCGCTAAGTGAATATATTACACACACACGCACACACACACAGATGTATTAGTATAGTTGTCCCTTTATCAGGGAAACCTCAAGGTTTTAGGTGGGGAAGGTCTGAGGTAACTCATATCTGTGTGTAAACACGCCAAATTCCAGAACTAATTATGGGTAATGTGTAACCATGACAGCGGCTGAGCAGATCTCAGTGTAACATCCCAAGTGCCATAAAAGACACGTTAACATAGTGTATATTCTCCAGCTCTGCATCAGAGTTCACTGACCCCCGTCGAAGTCACAGGAGCAAATATTAAGTTGTGTCATATGAATGAATTACCAAAAACAACTTTTCCCCCCATCCAATGTCTTCTACAGAAACAATTGAACCTGGAGAATTTAGGATTGCAGGAGAATAGGTCTTTTTTAAAAATATTTACTCACGTCCACTGGCTTTGTTACGTGTCCTCTTACATTTGCAAAAGCACCAGTGTAGTTAGTCTGATCAGGTGCCCCATCATTAATGTTGTGCTTTTCCTGCTACAGAGTGACAGTCAAAATGTCTGCCATGAAAAAAAGTGCCAATTATATTACTCTTTATGTATCTTTCCTTTCAAATGTCATGGCAGCAAATCACCACTAGGGAGTAGCAAATGCTAGGAAAGCAACTCGTGGCTCTTGTGGTGGCGAGCACACGTTTCCTGCTGCCATTGGGAAGTGTGTTAAATATTAAGTGAGCACAAATATGGATTGTGAATTATTTTAGGCATTGTTTTGTTTATGTTCTCACTGTGTTTCTGTGTGGGTTCTGTTGATATGCTGTATGTTAACCTCACTCTATACCCGTCCGTTTCTGTCTCTGCTGTCTTATCCGTTCACATCACATTTAACCTTTCTCCTCCCCCGTTGTCCCCCCGCCGGGTCCCGGCAGGGCGCTAAGAAGATGCTCGCCCTGGGCATCACGGGGCCCGAGGGCCACGAGCTGTGTCGGCCGGAGGAGGTGGAGGCCGAGGCCACGCAGAGAGCCATCACCATCGCCAACGTCGTCAACTGCCCGCTCTACGTGGTGCATGTGATGAGCAAATCTGCAGCCAAGGTGGTGTCGAACGCACGCAGGGATGGTGAGTGAGGGAGTTTGCTGCCACCTGCTGTTTAAACAGAGTAGGACATGGGTGACGGATGATGGGTTTGTCTGTGTCAACGTTTATTACATTTCTGTTTTTCTCTTCTTCTCTATTTCTTTATGGTTTAAAGTTATGTTTTTCAGCATTGTCCCCTAATTTTTAATCATTGTCTCGATGGAACAGCCTCTGAAACGCGACAACAGAGACAAACCTGGGAACTAACAACTTGGCCAAGTGTTTTTATGTTTTTATTTATTCATATATACACATTTTTTTAATCCCTCCACAGGTCGTGTGGTGTTCGGGGAGCCCATTGCAGCAGGGCTGGGCACAGATGGTACCCACTACTGGAACAAGGAGTGGGCCCACGCCGCTGCCTTCGTCATGGGTCCTCCACTGAGACCCGACCCCAGCACCCCTGGGTATCTTATGGACCTGCTGGCCAAGTAGGTGGTGGAACCTGAAAGTGTAGCAGGAGGCGTGGCGTTAGCAAAACTAAACCAGTAATGATGTAAGAGAGATTTAATTGTGAAATGTTGAAAATCAAATACTCAAACTTAAACATGTCAACACACTGTCAGCAGTATGAGTCTCATGTGTTTGAGCAATTGTTTTATTTGGTGAGAGTGTTGAAGGAAGACAGAAAAAGTCAATTTTGCATACAATTGCAAGAATAAGTCCGTTATTGTGAGTGTCATTTGGATTTTTTATTATTGTAGTTATGAAATCAGTTTTCAGCACCGACTCTGCCATTCATCCACACGTTCACTTCACCGTCGTCTCTGTTCCAGCGATGACCTCAGTGTGACGGGAACGGACAACTGCACCTTCTCCGTGTGTCAGAAGGCCCTGGGGAAAGACGACTTCACCAAGATCCCCAACGGAGTGAACGGCGTGGAGGACAGGATGTCTGTCATCTGGGAGAAAGGAGTGGTCCGTCCCATTACACAGTTTGCAATGAGGTGGAAGTGGGCCGGAATAAAAAGACCCAGAGAGAAAAGAACGATATAAATAAATAAAAAGACCTGTACATCAGCTTTGTACTAGGCTGATGACTCATCATGTATGTGACAACATTGGGCACAGTAGAGTTATATCATGAAGCCTAATGTCAGACCCTTGTTTTTTTTTTTACCTACTTGTTTTAGCTGGAATTTGTTCCCCCTTTATTATACAATGCAAACAGAAAAGGCTATAAACTCTTGGAGCTGCAGACGTTGCATTTCGTTTGCCATTGTTGAGAGGACGGTGTTTCAGCCCCCCCAACGCCCCCGGAGAGATTTACCACATGCACCAACGGAGATTGCAAATCACACATTAGATGACAATTTGGCATAAAATGAGTTGCTCGCCGCTCGGCTCACCACTCGTCTGCTAATTCTCTACATTGTTGCCGTTCACTGTGGCGCCCCCGTACTCATCCTGGGTGCTTTGTGTGCATTTCCCCCCCCCTTCAGCACAGCGGCAAAATGGACGAGAATCGATTTGTGGCCGTCACCAGCAGCAACGCGGCAAAAATCTTCAACTTCTACCCTCAGAAAGGCCGAATCGCCAAGAACTCAGACGCTGACGTGGTCATATGGGACCCCAAGCTGACAAGGTGAGGAACCCGACTGCGGCCAATTCAGCAGACTTGGGGGGGGGGGGGCTTTAGAATACACCAGGGAAAGAAAGACCGTGTGTGTGTGTCAACTGTTTAAATGTATATGACTGAATGCGCTCTTATCTCTGAAACAACGGGCAAACTTGAAAGCATGTCTCCAGGGTGTCAAGCTTTCAGTTAACTGTAGATTTTTAAGCTCAGCAGTAAATCCTGCAGTCTGGAGATACAGGCATGTAAAAAATAAAAGTGTGTGACACCTCAACATACACACACACACGCAAGGCGACGCCTGCGTCATTCATAGCCACAGATTAAAGCATAACAGTGTTACACATTCAAAATGTCAGTAAAAAAAAAAAAAAAAAGACGAATGATTAATTGTTTGCCATATCAATTTGGGGAGGGGGGGGGGAGGGATTTAACACACTTACATAAGACAAATGCAAACAGCGTCAGTGGCACGATGCCGCCGGTTCACGTGAGGATCTTAAAGATGACGAGTATTTCACGTGGGAGCTAAATCAATTTTGACAAAGTACAGAATGCACGGCATTGAGGCTATTTTCAGTAACAGGATATCACAGCTGGTCATTGCATTTTCTTATGATTTTTATACCAAAGTTCCAGATATGGGATGCTGTTCTGGGGAAGCACATGTGCAGATGCAGGTGCAGAGGACAGTGTGTGTTCCACTAGCCTGCGTACTGTACTGCTCTCTCAGACTTATGTAACCCAGAACGGCACTGCGCCGCTCCGTTAGCTGGAGAATCTGGGCTGAAGCCCCCCAGGGGAGCCGCTAAACCGCTGATGTGAATTTGAGAAGAACACATTATACACCGTGGTATAATTAGCTGTGAATGAATTCACTGGTAACACAGACAGAAGCTTGTGTGCAAGGGGCACTGAGACATTCACACTTGGTACCGTGGAGGAGTTCAGAGGGTCGGACGTGTGTGTTCCGTCTTTTGCCCCGCGTGCACGTCTGCTGATGCTACAACGCCTCTCAGGCATGACGGCGCCTCGCGTTTGGCGGCGGCTGCAGCAGCCGCGAATTCATCCGTGAAACTGTGCGATTAATTGCCCCGCAGCGGCAAGTGTCGCTCGACGACATCCGGGACCGGGGGGCCACAAACGGTTGCGTAACCACGAGCGCCTCGGAAGCGCAAGTCGGTTGCCTTGTGTCTCGTAATTGGGCCACTTGGATAATGAGGACGGATCTCGTTTTTTCCGTCAGTGCACACTGAGCACTGGCTTTTGACGAATCGACAGGAAGTGTTCATAATGCGAATCGGGAAAAAGAAGACTTTTTGAAACACTGAAAACCAAGTCATTCAGGGACTCAGCTGGCTGATGGAAGTGTATTTCCCACTGATTTAGTCTTTCTCTCAGTCATGATATTATATATTAGACATCATCAATCTGTACATTTGATTATTTGATTATGAATCCTTGTAACTGACTTTTCCCCCTCAGAGATTTCTTGAGACCTGCTTAGTTTGAAGTCCCCCTGTTTACCATTTATTCATGTTCACGTTAATGAACATGGATATATTTGTGGGTATCCATAAGCAGAGGCTGGTGTATGAATAGATAATCTATGACAATGGGGCAAAACACAGTTGTGAAAATATAAAATATGTCTTCATTGGAGAATTTAAATGAAAAGAAATGGGTTAGAGGTATACTGAACATAATATTACTTATTTAGTTACAGTTCAGAGGTTTTCCATGAATCTTGAATAAAGCCGTTCCTCCTGCTATAGATACACTCTAGAATGAGTGCGTTTAGATAAATAATTCAAATTATTTTTTATCGTCTCTGCAAATAACCTCCACACGGGGCCATACTACAGTTGTTTGGGTGAAAGCCTAAAAAGTAGATTTTCTGTCTCGTGTCAAGACTCACTTCATATTCAGCATCTCACTCACAGTTTATTCCATGTCAGGATATTTCGTCTGTGCTGCAGTACTGTATATGCGGCGGCCTTCAGACTAATGTAATAAGCAGCACTGAATTTTGTTGAGGTGCCTTTTTTTCATTGTCTAAAAGAAGCTTGGGTTATGTGCTTAGTAAGCGTCTTGGTGAAGAGCGCATCACATGATGTTGTATAATTAATACACAATAGCGCTTGTTGCTGCACCGTACGTGAGCCGCACTCACGTATACACGCAGTGTGTGGGAGCATCGTGGCCCGATTCAATCAGTTTCGGATTAGAACACACATAGGTTTGTGTTCGCGGTGGTGACCTCACTTCCATATCACACGGCCTCGCATGTGATCAGGCACTGTCGGGGGTTTTGAAATCATGTGGTCGTGTCTTCTTTCTGTCGTCTTTATTAATAGGAAGATATCAGCCAAGACGCACCACCAGGCCGTGGACTACAACATCTTCGAGGGCATGGAGTGCCACGGCGTCCCCGTCGTCACCATCGCCGGGGGCGACGTGGTGTACGAGGACGGGCGGCTGAAAGTGTCGCAGGGCCACGGCACCTTCGTCCACAGAAAACCCTTCGCCGAGTTCGTTTACAAACGGATCGCGCAGAGGGAGCAGGTCAGTTATCAGTTCTTGAAATGAACAGCCCAGGTTAGTGATCACTTTACACCGCCTCCTTAACTGCGTGCTCCAAGGTCCACTTGGAGTGTAAAATTAGCTTTCAGCCATTTTGTGTAAAAGTGGGATTTTTTGGAAGAAAGAAAAAGACAAAGTGAAACAATATGTGGTTTTATTAACATTCAATCCATATCTATTTGAGTAGTCATGAAAGCAGCAATAATCTATATTTTTCAATTAAAAAATGTATTTGATAACTGTGATAGGTCGCTCACGGAGACAGACAAAAAAAATTCTGCAGTTTCCCTCAGCTCTCAGGTGATGTTTCAGCAGGTTTGATTTGATTTGATTTGATTTTTATTTTTTTCGAACCAACAACAACAACAACAACAACGAAAATCTGATAAAAACACAAAGATAAAAAACAGAGATAAATCACTCAGATTCCATCAAAGAACAAAACAAGGTTGCTGCCGTTAGCTTCTTTCTGTGAGAAATCTCTGAAAACAAAACAAATGACAAACGTACAGTCAAGTCAAGTCATCTTTATTGTCTATTCCTTCAATATTGTTCCAGATTTACAGAGGAATTGAAAAAACGTTTATCTCAATAGTACAAAACAAAAAACAAAACAACAAAAAGATAAGTAATATGTACAATAAATAAATTATAAATAGTGCAAAAGTAAGAGTAAGGCAAAACCACACCGGATAGAAAAGCTAAAGAAACTGAAAATGTGCAATAGAAAGGAAATACTGTACAGTATGTGTAACATACAGGAAACTAAATAAATTGAATAAATTGAAAATGTGCAATATAAAGGATATTGAGCGCAGTAGAGTGGAGGTGGTTTTACATTTCCCAAAATGTAGGAAATTGGTAAATGACTCCGTGACATTGCCCATCTTTGTTTCCAGCTCGGGTCTTTATACGTTTGTTCGAAGCAGCCGGACCCCGACGAGGAGCCGTGCACAAAAGGTCACTCAACCTTTCTCTCTGCTTTGTGTTCGGCCCGCAGGTGGGGAGGCCGACAGCTGTGATCAGAAAACCCTATGAAGGCAAAGTCATCTCTCTGTGAACAGGCGAAGGAGAACATGAAAGGCATGTTGAGCTCCAGCTGTGTCGTCTCCGATACACGATCCAGAAGCAACTGAATTCTGTCTCCTGATAAAACTGCTCCGCGTGATTTCTTTTTCAACGTCGGACTGTTTTGCAGTAAATAAAGTGAACGGTGATTTAAATCTCTGTGTGTTTTACAGGGTGGGTGTGTGAGGTGTCGTTGGCCTTTTCTAATCAACACTTAGGTCAATGTCCCGTCGTTATGTTTGCTCGACCTTGTGACGTTTCCAGGTTCCAGGCTCTGCTCAGTGGTCACAGTTATATAGTCGCTACATGTACATCATGCAATCAAGTCATTTAGTGTAAGAAACGACAATATGGCTTATGCATGATATCACGGTTTTCAAAAACTGAATAGAAGGGGATTTTTTCCGTCACTTTGATATTTGTGCATAGTGTTATTAATAATATACAACTGCGTAATTTAAAAGGATAAAACTTAATTGGCAATTTACCTTTGTTTTCTCTTTCTGAGCATCAATTATCACCCTCTTTTTATAAAATGTGTTGGTTTCTCACCCAAAAGCCTCCTACCCACTTATGGAATATTCATCAAAACATGCTTTAAAAGAATGAAGATTTGCTTTGCTGACCCAGATCGTCTGCATTTGCATATTCAGCAGCATCACACTTTATCGTACACGCACTCCGTCTTTGTCCATGTATGCCCCGCGCTCATTGCTTTCCTGGTAACAAAAAAAAAAAAAGAACGAGAAAAAGGAGGTCTGTGGCTGTCACTGAGCATCATGTGGCGGCAGCCTCCTATTGGGCTGGCATGCTGGCGTGGTATTATGCCACAGGGCCAGTGGAGACATAATGTGAGCTTATCAGGTTGCCACACGGGTCAGTGGCGGCGTGTGAGTCACAGGAGGCCCGCTCATCCTCGAGCTGCCGCACCGCCTCCTCTGCTCTCTGGCAGTGGACGCGATGGTGTGGGACCCGACCGGCACGATTGGACTCAATCAACAGAGACTGAGTTTGTCTGATGAGAAGGGTGAATTGTGCCCTAATGGATTTTTTGTGTAAAACTGGGCCCATAAAACAAAATAACACCAGTAACAATGCAGGGACACTCATAACGTGTACAAATATTCCTAATGCCTTTTAATAAATCACCAAGTCTGCAGTTGTACATGTAATAAGTCATCATTAAAGAACTTTTAAAAAAAAAATCATAATCCACCATGGAAGAAGATAAACACAGGACTTTATCTATCTTTGGTTATGTGATCAAATATTGCTGTTACACACTGAGGGGAGGGTAAATTAGCTTGGCTCCCTATGTTTGGTGCTCTGTCTGTTATAAATACAGTAAATAATCACTGAATGTTTGATTGTCTATTTCAACTCTTGAAAGCAGAGCACATTTACCATCCATCCATCTACGTATACCGCTTGAGCCTTTCTCCCATGGAAGGGTCGCGGCAGGTGGGCTTGAGCCAATCCCAGCTGACATTAGAGCAAGAGGCGGGGGGGCAGCTCATCACGGGGGCCAACACACAGAGACAAACAACCATTCACTCTCACATTAAGACTCTCCAGTTAACCCTTCACCAATCTGCATGTCTTTGGACTGCGAGAGGAAGCCGGAGAGAACCCAGGGAGAGAACCTTGGTACACATTTACGATTGATTTAATATCTGGTTATTTTTGTTTCTTGCTATATTAATTGTAAAGATATGCTGTACACTGTGTATGCCCTTATCCTGGGGATTACGGATATGTTATGAGATGATCATGATTTATGTATCGTCTGTCAAGTCAACTCACATGTCTAGTTGCCGAGTGCTCTACGATGAGCTGCCGTCCGTAATTGGCTGGCTATTAACAATGTGAAAGTGTTCCCCTCCTGTAAACCGTTCTCCATGGTGACCACTATTGTCAACCGACAGATCCGCACATTATGTAATATGAAATGAAATAGCTCAGATTGAATTACAATGTGACTATAATAGTGAATATTGTATTCCATACCTCATGGTGTAATGTTAATTCCATCAAAATGGCAATTAGAAATACAACTCAAACAACTCAACGCAACACAGTGGATGAGTGAGAACCTTGACCTATTCCAGGCGATCACCAGGATTCATTTCTGGACACGATGAATATTTCATGGCAATCAAACCATTTAGCTGTTGAGACATTTCACTAAAACACCAAAAAATGTCAAAGTCGTGGTGGCGCTGGGCCGGAGGCATCACTAACATCGTGGCAGTTCAACGTCTATGTCCTCCTCACACGATGCTCGGTGGATCCTCCCTGGGTCGAAAGAGCAGCGGACACCAGAACTGTGGCTGATGACAGAAGAAGAAGAAGAAAGACCCTCAGGATTGAAGACGACATATTCATCCTTTCATTCATCTCTATCGACGTAGGGCCATGGTCGGGTCAGATTACTTTGAAATGTAGTCAGTGACTGATTACAAATTATATGAGCATTTTTGTCATCAGTAATGTAATCCATTGGATTACAAAAAAATAAGGAAATGTAATCTGAATAGTTTTGGATTTCTTTCAAAATCAAACATTGAAAATATTCCCCTTTATACCCCAAAATGGATGCAACCACGAGTCAAAATTTCGAGAAAAAAAGTGTCGAAAAAAAAGTTGAAATACTACTTTTGTGACCCGGAAGCACTTTTCAGCAGCAACCAAACAACCGGATGTTGATGTTTTGCTAGCCAGTTTGCTAGCTAGCCAACGCTAGCTGCTAACCACGTTGTAAAGTTGCGATATTATTATTGACAGGCTGAATCTGGAAGAAACGATCCGGTGACAACGGGTGTTTACAACATGAACGTCGACGTGTGTCCCGACACGATAACGTTCAGCTGCAAACAACCGTGAATGAATTTTGAGAGACGTGCAGTTAGCGAAGCTAGCGTAGCTACGCTAACGTTAGTCAACGTGGATGTGCGACAGCTGAACCGGAACCACATCACGGACGTTCAGGGCTATTTCGACCTTTATCTCCACATTTCGACTTTAATCTCGACATTTCAACTTTATTTTCGAAATGTTAAATGAATAAAAAATGCCTGGCCGTAATACTCTTCCGTCATAAAACAGTTTAAGCATCACATATATATATACACATACACATATTCAGCATTTACAAAAAAAAAAAAGCATTATCATTATCTGAATCTGAATCATAGAAAAACTAAAATAAAACATGAAAAAATCTGGCAACCTGAGAGGAGTAAGAATTAATTTCCCTTATTTTAAATTAAATTTGATTCAACATCATAAAAATGTAATTAAATAATCCTTGAGAGCTTGACACTATGTCACTATAATCTTCTATAGTTTTTTTTAATGTAATCTGGTCTGATTATAGTGATTTATTTTTTGTAATCTGATTACGTAATCCAGATTACATGTAATCCGTTACTACCCAACCCTGTGTATGTCAATGCAAACCTTGACGATGAGCGATGTGATGCTGCAGCCGTTTCCCTCCCGCCTCCCTTTCGATCTCTTGCGCAGGATTCTGGCGTGCAGGTGCTCCACTCTCGCCTCCGCGGCGTCGGAGAAGAATCGCTCGCAGACCAGGAGCCTGAGCTGGGACATTTTGGCGGCCGCCAAGGTCATGGCGAGCAGGACGAGCAGGATGACAGCCAGCGGCACTATGGAGTTGTGGAGCAGCAGCTTGGGTTTGGGAAGACACTCCATTTCGAACAAGGTCACAGAGTAGGAGAAATCTTTTCGGTGATTCTCCTCACTGAATGGAATTCCAATTAAAGTTGCGATCCCCTGGAATAAAAAAAGAAAATAGTCGTCAATGTCTGTCTGACAGAAATTTATGTGATGAGTTCTGAAAATACGTTCGCAGACATACTCACTTTGATGCTCATCAACAGGGGGACGTGGAATGGCTCCAGCTCGTACAACTTCGTTGTCACAATATCCACACAGCAGTACAACAAGGCGTCCACAGTTATGAATATGACCCAAGCCACAAAATGGACGACGACGGAAACGCCGAACTTCATTACGGCTCTGCTCTCCCTGGAGGTGGGACGGGCCGAGGGGATGGCGGTGTACAGCTTCCTCTCCTCCGGCGTGAGGGGCAGGACGTGGGGCTTCGCCTCCGCCTTCTGCCTCTCGTCAAAGCGGACGAATCGGCCGCTGATGAACCTGTTTTCATATCTCAGGTCGCCGCAGTATCTCTTTATGTGCAAGGCGATGAACAGCATGAGCACGAGGAAGCTGACGGCAGGGAACATCCTGTCCGTCACGGAGGAGACCGTCCTCACGAGGGACTGTGCATATTTCACCGTCTCGTTCAGCCTCAGCTCCGCCTCCACCAGTTTCTCCCTGAATTTTTCTGATTCCAATCTGGGCGACACCTTGAGCTGGGAGTCAAATTTCACCACCCCCAGGTCCGTAATGCCTTTGAGCATGTGTCCGATCCACTTCAACATCTTGACATAGTTGCTGAACGGCGCGGCGATGGCCGACTTCTTTGCCTTGAGGTTGCAGATCATGCTCCTGAGGAGGCCCGCGAGGTTGTCCAAGGTGTTGCGGATGTTCCTGAGGACCACCAGACTGGTCCCCGCCGTGAGCAGCAAGTTCCGACTCTTCTTCATGAAAATGGAGATCACAAAGAGAGTCCCCAAGCATCTCACTCTCTTGGAGGAGAAGAGCGCAACGGTGAGCAGCGTCCCGAAGCCGCCGGTGATCCCTCCGGCCACCGTCGTCTCGTAGTCCAGGGTGTAGAGGAGGTACAGGAGGAGCAGGCCGCTGAGCAGCAGGCTGGAGACGCTGCAGGTCAGGAGGAGGATGAGCGTTCTCCGAGCGCCGTCCCTTTGGCCCGTGGTGAAAACGTCCACAGCCAGACAACCCACGTTGGCAAGACTCTGTTTCATTGCGGCACACGAGCGAAGCATCCTGGACATTTAAAGGAAACCAAACACTGGACCCTGGGAAGCAAAGATGGGAGGAAAGAGGATGTTTCATAACATGGTGATACAGCCTGTAGAAGAACCAACATTGAAATGATAAAGATACACGTTGACAGTACAAACCTGCTGTACACATCAGGGCATCTGAAGTCTTGTGAGCATGGTGTGCAGACTCCTTAAATACGGCTCAAACAGGAACCCTTCCGTCCGCTCAAACCACAAGTCATTAGTCATCTCCCAGTCATCCCTATTTTTTAACCAAAAGCGGAAGCACACAGACGAGAATATGAGGCTGGATGTTGAATGACACTTGATTCAGGATCGCAAGACTTACAGGCCACTAAACGTGACGACTTGGTGTATTCACCTACAGCAAACGTGATGAATGGCCTCAAAAAAGATGGCTATTAAACGACATGCAGAAATGTAAGTGTGAGGAGTTGATGTTTTTGTAATAATTTATCACAATAGTGTAAAGTGAATTTTACTGTTCCCTGAGTGGCTGTGGCACAGGAGTCGGAGCGGGTGGTCCGCCGCTTGGAGGGTCAGTGGTTCGATTGTGTGTGTGTGTGTGTGTGTGTGTGTGTGTGTGTGTGTGTGTGTGTGTGTGTGTGTGTGAATGGTTGTCAAGTTGTCATCTGTACTGTAAAGCGCTCTGAGTGGTTGATAAGTCTGAAAAGCTCGATATTTAAATACAGTCCATTTACTAAATTTACAATTTAAACAGTCGAGGTTTGATTCGTGGAAAGAAAACTGCTTTTGAAGAATTTAGTTTCGGCAACGTCATCAGGACGTCCGCGGCTCCAACATGAGAATCTGTGTGCAGATGTGTATGAGATTTATGTGAATCTGTCACACACGGTAACTTCAAGAAACTAGGCGAAAGAAGTGGAAGACCCTTTCAGTCTTCGTTTTAAATATTTGAAGAAGCATCATTTTCTGTTAATTCATAATTTTACTTCTCAACAACTTCAGAATGAAATCCTCCCGTACAGACACTCAGCTCACTGTTATGATGGTGATGTAACCATTCTATATGTCCCATGACTTTTCATTCAGCGCCATGATCGGGTCAAAGTTATAATATATATATACAGTATATATTTTATTTTACAATTAAAGGGGCAATTTACTTTTACATGAAGTTCAGTTTCGTGGACATGGAGTGTTGGTGAATGTACTCAGCTAGTGAAAACATCAGAGCAGGTATGAATGTCTTCTGTGACTGAGATTTTAAATCTATTGTCTGCATGACGAAGGTCGAACTTTGTAGCTGATCCATTATTGGGACAAAGAGTCGGGATATCTCATCATCTGGTTTATCGACTTACTTCGATTCCTTGTAATTCGTCTCCTGCGACGATTTCTAGAGCACATACTTTGTGTGTGTTGATCTCATCACCCAACACTCGGCATCAGTGTAATATCCTTTTTTAATTTTTAATTTGAAAAATAACTTACATAAATCTCTGTACTCAACCATACTTAACCAAGACATAGCCTTGGCATTAACACATTGCACCAAAAAAGAGAAAATGAAAAGGCATTCAGAAGGATAAATAACATATGTCTTTGTCATCACGTGAGGCATTCTTCCTGTTCCAAAACGGTCCGTCCGTCTACCCGTGGTAGCTTGTTTATTCAAATTCTGACATCTAAAGGTATGTACAATGAGAAATTGAAATGAAAAATATATACTGTAGCCTGTTACAGCAACAAGGTTTTTTCTTGGACGTTGAAACGCATGGTCGTCACGTGGAAAAGGAATAATGCCTCAGTTCAATTTCATTCAGACATACTGCAACTATAAGATTCATGTACTTCCCAGACATGAGAAGCATTTTATAATTACTAAAAATAGAAAATAAAAAATAAACTGGTCTTGGCTTTTAAATAAAACTAACAAAAATATAGTAAATTAATTTCATTTTCATTAAAACAAGAGAAAAAACAAACATTTTCTGTGGCAATATCCCTTATTTGAACTTGTGATGAGCTCTTCTTCACGTACAGTGCCTGTAAAATTGAACGGCAGCAGAACACATCGCGTTGCCCGTTTGCTGCCTCTCTATAAGGTATAGATCTCTCGCTGTACCAATAAAGATTATTTTTGCATGTTCGTCAACAATACTGAAATAAAATACACTTGCAATCACAACTGTTTCGTCAACCTCCGTTAAATATAAAACATTTTTTCCTTGTCACTTATTTTTTTTCTTCTTCTCAAGATCCCGAAAAGGAAACATGACCTTGGGGGTGGAATGTTCTTTTGTCAAAACGTCGATAATTGGCCGCGGAAGACCCGATAACTAATTTGCTGCAGAGTTCAATTCGAGGTGAGGGAGAAAAAGTAATGAAGTTGACATGCACTGTACAAGAAACTGCAAAATTTTCCAAATATCGTCTTTATCAAAACATGCTGAGTTACTGTAAGGTGTGCCCAAGCCATGTTGCAGAAAAATCCCTTTCAACATGCTTGTTAAACAAATCAAATCCAAAATAAAATACATACGGAAACAATACAGAACTGTAAAATAACCAACAGTCCTAAAATCTGGACAATATCAGGGGACTGAACGATGGTGTTGATGAATAGTACAATGAGAGGTACCCCGGGACAAGGAAGAGAAAGAGAAACATGTACAATTTGCACATAATGTTTATCTTTATAAGGCTGGAGCCTTTTTTTTTTACAATGAAATAAATAATTTACATTTATTTTCATTATCACCTTTTTGTCACATAGTCATTTTCTGTTAAATAATAACTCCAAAATTTTCCTTTACGTTTCCCTTATCTGCACGTCTGCAAAACGCAGACTCACGAATGGTCTAAAGAATGATAAACAATGTCTTCTTTTTTTTTTAATCACGATGTTGCATTCACTCCCCTTGAAAACCATGCACTAGTGAAATTTATTTTTAAAAATAATATAAATTGTTGAAAATGGCTGATCCTGTTTTATTCATTTTTCAACTTTTTTTTTTGCAAGTTGCAGCCTCAAGAAAATAATTTTTTTTTTTTTTTTTATTCAGCTAAATTTGTGTCCATGCAAATGAACTAAAAAGGGAAAAAAATATTTTTATCTCATTTAATTTTCATACAATATATCAACAGAGAAAGAGTGATGGTAGATTGTACATCTTTTCATGGGGTTTGGCTCGTTACTGTATTTTCTGGAGCGTCGATGGGAGCCACTTTTAATATTGCCTCTGATTTACTGAAGTCTCTCTGGTGATTTTACCGGCACCGTTTGATTCAGCACATAAACCTCGAGTATGTCGAGCATTTCTTTTGGGTTTCGGGGGAGTGTGGGTTTACAGGGCGCTGGGACACACCTCATCACCCAAAGTGATGGTCTCCGAAACTCCGTCTACACAGCTAGGTCTGTTGGCGTGGCATGACCAAGCATCTGATCAGAAACACTGTCACCCCCTTCAGATACAAGTACATAGACACTTAAATAAAAATAAAAAATCAAATGAAAACAAATGAAAACAAAACGAAATGAAAAAGAGAAACAAAATCTAAGCAAAACATTTATTTTTTTTCATTCGAAAAGGGCTTCTGTAGAACTCATTTAGCAGTTCCCAGTGCTGACCCCCATGGCTTCGAATTGGATGAGAACCTGGAACTGACAGATTCCTCGTGCTAAGGAGTTCATTCCAGATTCCTCCAGACAACAAACGCCCGGCAATCCCGGCCGCCGGGCGCTCGCAAACGCGCCTCGTCGCCAACGTGCAAAAGGTGCACGGCGCTTTTTTGCTCAAAACACAGGATCACGCTTTGCACCCCTAGAAACAGGCTCAGAAGACACAACATCAAGCATGCAGTGTAACCAGGGGGGGCGTGACCTGCGATCGCAAACTCTGGCTGCTACAACGACGCTATCGGTCCACACGCTGCTATGATCGAGAGAAACTGTCCAGTGAGGATTGGGAAGCTCTTCTTGTCAGCGGGGCCAGAGTAGGGTCCACCAGTGAGGAAGGGGGGAAGAGCTTGAACCAGCCAATCACCATGTTGGACAGGTCCAGCTCGTCTAACAGTATCTGAACTGCTCCCATGAAGGATTTATGGTCCATACGTCCGTAGTCGCCCCATACGATGACCTGCGGGGGGAGAAGCGGCAAGAAAAACTCAGGCTTTCTCAAAGTATTGCGCAAATAGGTCGTTGTTATTCTAAAATTGACCGTAAAACTTCGCTGTCTGAAGGAACCACTGTCTCACCTGTAAAACCTTCCCTCCCGGACTCTCCTCGAACGGCAGTTGCTGCTGGTAAAGAGGATCCAAGGTTTTTCTTGCTACTTTTGTTTTCTTTTTGGCTATGCAGGCTCCGTTTTCCAAAAGGTAGACCTTTACATATGGCGCTGAGGGGAGAGGGTGCGTTACTGCTCGCATCACTTTACAATCATTCATTACATTCATGATGACGGCCTGTAAGAACTGCGGCGTCAGAGCTTGAATTACCTGGCAGTGACTTGGAACCTGGTTTTCCCACAAGGCCACGGGCTCTGATGACCTCCACCTCCAGGGCTCCTTTCTTATCCACCATGCCGATCTGGATGTCACCTGAAGGGCAAGTATAATGTGTAAGTATAGAAATAAACATCTATAGAAAGGAACTAAATCACTTCTGAAATGATTGACCTCGCTTCAACAGCACCTAGTACAAAGAGCTATTCCAAGGATTGCCAGACTACCAAGTATTGAATAATAGAGGGATTTGCAGTCTCACCCATAGATGGAGTCGCCAACGTCTGTCGTCCAACCAGCTGGGCGGGACCCAGGCCATCCAGGAAGTCACTGAACTGGGCGTCTGAGGAGAGCCGCACTCCGGGGAAGATGAGACTGAAACAGAGAAACACACACTGGTTACCGCGGAGACAATGTACGGACATCTTTATGGAGGACGCTGCTTTAGTGCAGGCAGGCGGCTGCAGCCTATTCAGTAGTCATGGGGAATTAGCAAATGTTGAAGCCATGTTAGATGTGTGTACGTGAGCTGCAGATTGTCCTCAGAGAGCGAGTCCCCATCTCCTTACTTTCCCTCGGAGCTGTAGCTGTTCATGCTGCCGTCAGTGGACTCCCGGCTGGCCTGCCGAGTCATCCTGCTCCTCATTTCCACCGCCAGGCCCGTCTCTGTGCTCCTCTGGATCGTGCTGCGCAACTTCTTTCCTCCTGCTTCTGCACACACATCGACACATGCAAAGAAAGATGGGGGGGGGGAGAAGGATACAGACTGTCAATCCATGACCTTGAATCATTTTCGTGACACATGCAGCATTCACGTGCCTTTTTTTTTTGTGGACATTCGCGTGTTTCCTACCGGCTCTTAGAAAACAAAACACCAGAGACAACACTGATTAACAATTGACCTCTGCACCAACATATGACGACGTTTTTTTTCTGGGAAGGGTCGTGATATTTTCACAGTGACAGTCAAACAAGTTGGATTCTTTGTGCATCATCTGTACAGACCCACTCTGGTGGGTCATGACCTCCACCACCCAGCCTCAGTGACAGTCCACACAGAACGCTCCACCACTAGAAACACGCCTGCTGATCAGCACACACACACGCATACAACACACACACACACAGCAACACAACAGCAACACAACAGCGTTTCATTTTATATTCCATTAGGAAAAGAAGTTATAATTCAGCATCGAGCAAGTCCACACAACTAACAGCAAAGACGTTCAGTAGCTTGAAGGGAACTCACAGTCTGAACAGGTATAAAAAGGTATAGTAGCATCTGAAACATGTGCGTACCCTCCAAGTTAAAAAAATATGAAATTCTGCGTATGGCCGTGGTGCAAGCAAAGATGGATTATGCAAGCACTGCACCTATGACAGCTGTGGAATCTTTCTTATCAAATTAAGGTCAAATGATCCTGATCATGATGTCAGATAATCTCTGCAAAGCCAGATGAAAGTAATAACACTGAGTTACCGTCAGTTCAGGTGCAGTACAAGGTGAAGACAAGACAATCAGCTACCTATTCAGAGCGTATCAAGTTGTGCGTTAACCTCTTTTCCCTGTTTGAATGAATGAATTGTGTTTAGACTACATGATTCCCACTGCAGCATCAGCCTGGGCCCTCTGTGTTGCCTGCTGTCTTCACTCCCCCCCCCCTCTCCCTGGTCTTGTCGGGGGGTGGGGGCCTGATCATGTGTCCTATCTCAGAAATGAAGCGTTCCAGCCTTGAGATCTCAGCTATTTGGCTGCGCTCCGCCTCCTCTTCCGGGGCCGAACGCACATCACAATAGGAGATGCGGCGACAGAGGTCGTCTGTGACGTCCGCAGCTCGCACACCTCCGCTGCCGATCAATGGCCAAGTCAGATGGTATCAATGAACGCTGACATTCTTTTTTTTTTTTCTTAGCTAATGAATCAGCTCTCTTGCTTGGTGGCTCGACATACATGTGTGTTGACATGTGTGCTGCTGACTTACATCACAGATATACACCCCTGTGAATATGATATCAATGAATGTGCTCGAATAAAAATTTATGACCAAAGGCTGACAATTTTTTTTTTCCTCAGCGAACACGATCATGGTATTGACTGGAATTTAGAGGCTACGACTCTGAAATTACAAACGCAACCGCATTCAAAGCAACGTCGGATGAGGTACGTGTGTCCGAGACGACAGTATCACCACCACTGGTTGGAGAATGTGGCGGCCGAGCTCTTTTAAAAAGGTATCTTGGGAAGCCCGAAGCAGCAGGAGCCCAAAAGTTGGACAAACTTGCTCGACGGCCAAAAGGGTCGCTGCCCGTCAACCGAAGCCCTGTCGGACAGAAAGAGACAATGACACTTCGGCTGCCATCACCAGAAGTGTCAGGACCAGTGACGGCATGGTGTGGTCACTAGAATAGGAAGTGATAGCAGCGTCGTGGGAGGTGTAATTGTACAATGTCCTCACCACCATCTGGCACATTTGAAGCGACAGTCGAGAGCTACGACGCTGTATTTCTGAACAGCACAGCTGTAAAAAACAACACAACTGCCCACGAGGTGCAGAACGGTGACTCGTCGCGGTTTCTAAATAATTTCACAGGGTCACATTTTTAAAAAAATCCTCAGGTGGGGAAATGAACTATTGGATAGAGAAACGAAATCAGCATGTGGCAACAGAAGCACTATAACTATTTTAACAACAAATCAATAGCCTGATATGAAATTGGCACAGGAATCAGCTTCCAATTCATCATAGCAACAGTGTAAACACAGCTCAGGCATCACATCATCCTCTCTGAACTACCCTGTCCAATTAAGCTAATTACATATTCCCCCCCCCCAGCCTCCCAACAATCAATACTTCTGTATCTTCCCACTAATCCTACATCCGTCTCCCCGGCCTCGCTGCCATCCCCTCGGCTCAGCTGGCTGCAGCCGGGCAGCCGACCGCTCGGGACATCTCCCCGCTTGTCATCCTTACCTCCGTCCTCCTCGTCGAAGGAGTTCATGCAGGGGAAATAGACAGCCAGGGCTTCGAACGACGCCGACAGGCTCATCTTGCTCTGGGAGCGCTGGATGCGCATCCCCGGAGCCGGAGCAGAGGTATCGTGCCCCTGCCTGCCCATGGTGACCGGCGGCCGGTCTCCTCAATGCGCTAAAAAAACAACCCCCCGAATCCACTAGACGTCAGCTGAGCTGATGCGACTGGTAAAAAGCCTGAAAAGCCCAAATTTGTCTTTGAATTCGAATCTGATGAAATTCTAGCTGAGGATGCTGCAGGAGATCAGGGTCTCGGTCGGCATCTAGTTCGTCCCCAGAGGCTCTGTTGCACAGAGCTGCAGAGAAATGTTGCTTCCGCGGCAGAGTCTTGTGCCGTCTGGGTCTGACGTTTCTGCTGCACCTCTTTCTTCAGGGAGAGAGGGAGGGAGGGAGGGAGGGAGGGATGGACGGGGGGGAGGGAGGGAGGGAGGAAGGGATGGACGGGGGGGAGGGGAGAGAGCTGCATTGCGCTCGGCCAATCAGAGAGCCGGGCTGCTCAAGCGCACCTCAGCTGGCTCTGCGGGTGAACGAGCTCTACCCAGAGATACTGAGACCCCCCCCCCTCCCCAGTCTGTCTTTCACCATTCAATTTATTAAACATCTTTTATCATTTGCTTTTTTCTTTCTTCACATTCTACTCTGGCGCGTGTGTGTGTGTGTGTGTGCTCTTTATATTGCGTTATCCCCTTCCTCTCTCCATCCTCTGGTCCCACCATCGCTCCCTCCACCCATCTCATCCACAGGGCGCCAGTGAAAACAAGCTGCCGTTACGTTCTGCAGCCACATGGTGTTCAAGTCAACATTCGCATGGCAATCGTCGAACGCAGACCTGCTGCTTTTAGGTTGTTTTTTTTCCCCCCCCGTTCTGTTCCGTCGCTGTCACCGGCATCGCGGCCGCGTAGCGCGCTGGCAGGAATTCACTCTGCCTTTTTCCTGGTCCGCATTCACAGCTGCGTTGTGTCACAGAGCTCACTATCAAACCATCAGAATAAAAAGCCCTCTGTTTGAATTAGTGTCAAACCCACATAAACAATATCCCCTTTTCACCCTACTTCTCAGAGCCGAAAGACACGGCGGCAGAGGAGATGTCTTCACAGGCGGTCCCTGACATGCCCCCGGTGGGCGGATGTATGGCTTCAACGACAACTCCTGCTCCTCTGGTGCCGCTGTGACATGCTGCTCGGAACCCTTTTTGCTCTCAATGTGTGCGCACGTGGCAGAATAAGCTCTGCACAAGAACAATTGCGGCGCTTCTCCGAAAAATAGCAGGCTCCCCGAGGTGTCACCGCCGAGACTGCAACCCGCTTTCGGCGAAAGGAGCCGCTTCGTGCGCGGCGTCCATTTGCAGTCAACGCGGCCGAACGCGACATCTCCCATTCACAGCCTGTAACGCACAGTTGCAACACTAGGCAACCGGGTCGTTTTTTTTCCCCAGAACTTCACGCAAAATGAAAGGTTCAAACTTCTGTCGCTTCAAACGGTGACGTGAGTTGGAAGAATGTGAGTCAAAGTTCATTTAGAGACGTTCTGTCGTTGACGGGATCGGGTATTTCATTAGTCATACTGGTGGTGGTGGTGGTGGTGGTTTCTGGTTCAGCTATTGGCCAAGACATTTCGACATCTCTGGCTTTTGTGATTCCCTGACGTCTCTTTCAACAGCAGCGTGGCGTCGACGTTGGCGTCGACGTTTGTAGTTTCCGCGGACACGTGGCGGACGAACTGCACCAACTGAGGTGGTGCCTCAACTTTTCCATCAGGCGCCACCATCGGGTCGAGTTCATAATTTGTCCAATACTTTGGTTTATGACCAAATACCTGCAAAACGAATGTCATCCTCATCAGTGTGTGCGCGCCGCGATTTAGCACTGTTATTAGCAAATGTTATGGCATGCTCACGCTAAAGGTGAGTGGATACGGTGACATTATGTTTGCTACTTGTGAGCTACTTTAAAAGCAAACATCGTCTAGTTGCATCACTGCACATGGAAGCTGCAGCAAAATGCTTTTAGCACCAGAACCCGACACTGTTGGTTCACGTTGGTGTATGTTCACATCATACCAGGTTCTCCAAATAAAAGGGAAGCACCTTTTTGCCGGCTGGCTACGAGACACAAAAAACAACGTGACGCACACACATGTAATGTCATCTTAACGTACAGGAGACTCTGTCACACACTGACGTCTTCTCAGCTTCGGCCAGCGACGGTAAAAGCTGAAACGTGAATATTATCCCTGCGGTAACAGATGTCATACGACTAGACATTGTACCACCAGAAATCTGATTGATATTTTTCAAGCTATTCCACAAAACAGATGAATGCATTGATGATAAATCACAAACGTAGACTTTGACTTGCCAACTCTCAATCATCACCACAACTCAGTCTCGTGTTTTGGTTGGCGAGTTGTCACGTGGGACAAAACTACTTCTGCTTCTAATGAAACCATCAGTTATGTACTGGGCTCCTCACTGTCTCTCTTTGTCTAATGATAAATATGATGAGAAATATGATTAGAATTGAATTGGTCGAAGCTCTGGCGGAGCACAAAGTCCGGCTAGAATCCTCGCGGTAATGAGAAATTAATTATCAGGAAAAAAAAAGAATAAAGACCTGATGTTTTTCCGCGACTTCTCCCCCTTTATCGAAAAACCAGTGCGTCATTTCACACGTGGCAACAATCGACTGTGTTCACCTGACAACACATGTGGCACGTGTGGCCCGTTCCTATGGCCCAGTTTATTCTTGAACATCCACCCACCGCACGGTGACAGGGAGGAGGAGGCGGGCGTCTCGCCATTGTTTCAGTGTCACACACGCACTGGGCCTGGCGCACCTGATGAAATAAAAATATGAACTTAATTACTGTGGTTGCCGAATCTGCTCATGAGCCCATGAGTCGCACGATTTTCCGGACTCGTCAGCAGCACATAGATCTTTTCATCAGCGAACCGAGGTCTCGTCTTCAGTGTCATTTCAGTTACAAAGGGCAGATTGTTTAAAGCAGCGTCTTACCAGTCAGATTACATAATGTGATAAGAGGAGTTCATCACATCTGTATTAGATGGATTTAACTACGGTCTGCAGATCTATAATTTAGACCTTTTATGATAAAAGAAAGGTTTGATGATCCATCCTTTTTTTGTTGTTGTAGAGAATCTCCATTTGAGGACGACCAGGTTGCTCTGATTCCACCACAGCGTGACTAGTGCAGATTAACATCAAGCACATTGTGCAACAGTGTCTGGTCTCGCTCCGGACCGCGACAAACCTCGGTGGCTGCGACCGCACCGCTGGAAATCACGGGGGGAGGGGGGGGGGGGGGGATCTCAGACGCCGGGAATGTGAAAAATCTCTCAACATTCCAATACGGCAACAAACGGGCGTCACGTCCCAGAAGTCGTACGTTACATCTGCCAGGCGGCGGGGGGGGGGGGGGGGGGGGAGGGGCAGCCTCCTCTGAAGTCTTTATAATTGATGAGACCGCGCGTCCGACGCGCGGTAAACAGGCCTTAATGGAGGGCCCTGACCCCGGGCAGTCACGCGCACCGATGTGGGCAAACACGCACTCACGAGCACTTAAAGGCGCGGAAAACCTGCACACGCGACAGCACCGTGCAAACGCGGCCAAACACTCTCTCGTCCCTTCGAGTTTACGTTTCCCTGCTGCCGATGCCTCGATGCAGACCAGCGCCGCAGGCTGGAAGTGCCGTTTCCTGTCACGTGACCAGAAAACAAATCAGGGATCACCCACGCGTCCGAGCCTGCCACTGTTCCAATAGAGCTGCCTGATAAAGATGTGATGTTCCACAGCCAACGGAAACATTCTTTTGAAATCACGCTCGTGTTCAAGTGCGAGATCCGTCCTGAGCATGAAATAATGTGTTGTCGGGAAGCAGGCGCACTGTCCACGCATCGGCTTTGACATCTCACAAGAGCGAACAACCGAGGCAGAGTTAGACGATAACATCTTCTGCAACAGACAGTCTCTTTACTGGATGTAATTATGAAAAAGAAAATCAATCATAATTTCAAATCCTGCCTTCTCTTTGTGCAAATCGAAATGCAACCGAAAGCACAAAAAGATGAGAATCCCTCTTCTCGACGATATGGCGGCTCGTGTTGCTCATTCACAACGAAAGACTTAACCACCGGATACGTACACACACACACTGTGTCCTGCCATTCACGCTCACGCCTCCGCAGGGAGGGTTCACACCGCGGGGTGGGAGGGGCATATCTGAAATGCGGGCGGCGGCGGCAGCGGCGGCAGTTGGAGCAGTCTATCCGCCCCGTGGCGGCCTCCCCTGACTCAGCGGTGCAAACACTGAAGCTACAGCAGATGGAGAGCTCACGAGAGAGAGAGACAGAGAGAGAGAGAGAGAGAGAGAGAAGGGGAAGGAAACACTGTCCGGCCGTAAGCGTGTATGAAATATCATGACACAAACTTCTGCCCACTTCAATCCAGCCCCGACGAACTGGTGGGACGCGTCCAACTTCCCTTGTGTGCGGAACTTGCGACACGATCACGTCACCGGAGCGTGACTGTATATATGTCGCATACGCCAAAGAGGAACTGAGCGTGTTTCTAACCAATGTTATGAAGACAAAAAAAAACCATTCTCACGCTCCGTGACAAAACCGACCACCGGGTTTTGTCACGTGCGCGTCTCATCAGGCCTCCTCTGCGACGGACAGCAACGGCACGGCGTTGCGCTCGAGGAAGAGGAAGCCCAGTAAGTATTTTTTGGTGTTTTGGTTCAGTTCCGATGGGGGTGCACGACGTGTCTCCCCGGGCGGTGTCCGGGTCCCTCGGACTCGGGCAGAGAGGAGACATATGGCCAAGGAACACGAGCCACTCCGCAGGCACGGAACACGGAGCAGCTGGTGGCGCTCGGCCGGGAACGCCGAGGAGGAATCAGCAGCTCTTAATGCTGAGCCCATACGGATAATATTAAATCCCAGAATATGTATTTTTCACACACCATCTCCGACTGAAGGGTTTCCAAACGAAGCTGTGTTGCACGTGTGCGGTGTCGTCCTTCACGGTGGCTGTCACCTGCTCGGATTCACGTCCACTTTACTGCATTTCAGTTGTGGTGACGGAGAATGTCATGAAAACAGCATTAGTATTAAGTATTAGGTTTTTGCACTACTGAAATACTGTTTGTACACGCGCACTTCATCTCCACAGCTTCCCGCGATACTGTCCATGTTCCCGCAAGGCTCAACATTGATGGATCTGTATGCAGGACTCGGCTCGCTGCTAACTTATGCTGCAGCATAGGAAAAAAAAATTACAATCACCTTCAAAACAAGAACATTGGTTAATTTCTTGGACAACGCGGAGAACACTGGCTGCTCGGTGAGAGACGCCGCGCGCCCGCTCTCTCCCCCCGCGTGAAAACACTTTGTTTAGTGCACCAACTCTTGACGGCTGGTGAATAAACTGCAAAGTCAACGGTGATTAATGCGACACACTCACAACAGATGGAGACTCAGATGGATTCTGATACCGTGCAAAGGGAACTTCATTCATGTGCACAGTGGAGTATCTAAAGTATCACAATATCCAGCGCGGCCGGTGATTTTGAAGTATACTTGTTTCTAGACTGAACCTGACCTCACCTTTATTCATCTGCAGACACCATTCATTTCCATGTGGTTACACGATGCAGCCCACATTGTGAATAACGCTGACCTCATGTGTTCGGCCTCGGCTCCAGGCGCATGCAGCCCGAGAGAAGATGCATGGTGACCATGGCAACAGAAACTGTGCCCCCTGCCGAAACACGAAGCCCTCTCTCTCTCGTTTGCATTGACATGGCGCACGGTACGTTTGAGTAAACAAGTGCATGCAGGAGCACCTGTGTCTCTGGGATTTTTTAAAAGGCGGCGTCTCACATAAATGGATGAGAGCACAGACGCTCCGTCAAACAAAAGAAAAAGAAAGAGGATAATCTGCGTGGGAGGCGGCTTCTGGCAGATGAAGAGATGTCAAGTCCAGATCCGAAGACCTCAGTGTGACAGGCAACATCACACTATAGTTTCTGGTTACAGCTAGTTTTTTGTAAAACTGCTGCTGTACAACAAGCAACAGACCGACCCGTGCAGTTGGAACACGATGAAACAGAAAAAAACCACCTGGGAAATCTGAGGAAAGGAGGATTTTCTATTCTTGTGACCACCGTCACGCTCGGCATATCGCGGTGGCACCGCGAATAGAATTTGAAACTTATAAAAGGCAGCACAGCCCCTACAGTCTATACCCACACACACACACACTCACACACACACACACACACACACACACACACACACACACACACGCACACACACACACACACACACACAGACACACACACACACACACATTTGGGTCACTGCAGAGACGCTCATCTCCTGTGGATTGTTGTAATAGAGGTTGAGGGAGAGAACGGGAGGCGAAGGGAACAGCGGAGAGAGAGAGAGAGAGAGAGAGAGAAAGAGAGAGAGAGAGAGAGAGAAAGAGAGAGAGAGAGAGACGGACAGGGAGACATTCTGTAGATCCGGTGGGAGAAATGAAGGAGAGAAGAGAAGGTGGGATGAGAATGTGAGGAAGAGCAGGTAGGACTCGATGAGGCGGGGGGGGTGCTGCTCTCCATGCATCATCCTGAGAGCAGCACGTCTGCTCCGGCCCCCTCCGAGATTAATTAGCGGCCTCGGCGATCGGAGGAGCTGCTGAAAACGGGCCCCCGGGGTCGACGCAGAAGACAAATTACCTCGGCCGAGAGCTCAAAGTTCAGCTATTTCACCACGGGCAGCCTGTCGGAGGACCCGGAGGGTCCAGATCTACATCGCTATCTGGCGGAGGTTTGAGCGAGAGCACTGAGAAAGGACTAATGTCACCTATAGCAGTGAGGGGCACTCAATCAAATCTGACATCGAACCCTTTCGAATGTAATGGGAACGTGTGGGACAATGGTGCGACTGCGTTGCTTAAGGGCTACGTAAGAAGCGTCCTTTAATCCAGGCTCACGCCCAGGGAGTCCCAGCGGTGAGTTTCTCTCGGGGTCTCAGGGGAACGGACAATGTCTTACACCACATCCTCAGAATCCTCCGCACCGACTCCATCTTTTTCCTCGTTTCTATATCACCGCACGCGGCCTCGCCTGTTTTTTTCCTGTTGAGGTCCACTCCCTGAACTGCCTGGACCGGGTCGCCCCCTCGGCCACCTCGACAGTCGGAGGCTGGTGCTGAAACTGTGAATGTGGCAGGCGGCGACTTTTCTGGGACGCCATCGGGACAAGAGGCCGTCGCGGGGCAGTGCTGCAGACACGGCAGTCACGGGGGTAGAATACGTCGAGCTGGGACGGAAAAAAAATGTTGCAAGGAACGGCTTATTGAATTAATTTCCTCAGTGTTGTGAAAGAGAGAGAGAGAAATGCTTGACTGGACCGAAGCAGAGCTGCCTCCCTGATATCCGTATTGGACGGAGAGGAAGGAGGAAGTAGTATCGCTCCGACAAAGAACGCACAAATAATCCTGAATAATTCACCCGGACGTGGAGCAGAGTGCTCCGTGCGGCGCAGAGCGCGAGGCTCCTTCTTCTAAGCTCTTGCTAGAGGAAGTCGACGAAGCATGCCGTCCAGAGCAAAGGGCATTATTAATGCCGGGGCGGTTTTGCACACAGGTTCAAAAATGGTGGTGTTTCACAGCGTTTGTGTCACTGCAGATTCATGTTTTTCAGATTCTAGCAGTTTAACAGTTGACGAAAGCATTACATTTAGGGACGCATGCAATAACTGTGTGTGTGTGTGTGTGTGTGTGTGTGTGTGTGTGTGTGTGTGTGTGCGTGCGTGCGTGTGTGTGTGTGTGTGTATGTGTGCGTGTGATACTGACAATGTGAACAGCAGGTCGGTCGCGTAAACTGCTGACAACATCTTCATCAGCACACTTTTTACATCAGCCTCCCCACCGAGGATGCAGTGAGTACATCGCAATGAATAGGTAGAAAACGAAGCGGGTGTGTGTTTTTTTTCCGACGCCCACTCAGGAGGGAAATATACAAAGATGCGTGCAGATAAATGTAGGGGAAATTGCATTTTCCAATGAGCTTGCAACATTTGGGCGTCGCTGCACGTTGCAGCTGAGTCAGGCTGCGAGGCAGCAGTTCCGTTGAACAGATCGCCTCTCTGCTGCGTTTTAAACATAATGTGCCGGGGACCGGAGACGATGAACATAATAAATCAACCTCACGCTTCAGCTGCTCATGACGACCACGTCAACGCCACTGACGTCGCTACATGAGCACCGTTAAGTTTTCGGTTGCATCAAAACCAAATACACTAATAATTCAATTTCTAATAAGAAAATGTATAAATGTAATTGTTTCCTGAATCTATGGATACTTTTCAATCACAAGAGTGCTACTGGGCTTTGCCTCCTGCCTCTGAAAGCCATGTCCTCTCCTTCATTCGTTCTCAGCAACAGTACGCTCCATCCCGCATCCATCCGTGACACACGGCCTGGTGTCTTTTTACCTGCTGGATTCCTCGCTCTGTTCTGTTCTGGCCCCTTGTGTGTGGTCCTGTTATGGACTTGCGTACAAAGTGCACTTCCCGCGATACATTTCCTATTTCCTACAAAGTCAAACTGAGAGGACAACACAGACGCCTCATCCTCTGAATGCACCTTCGCAGAAGGCGACGGGCCCCTCGGCACGGTGCACAGCAAAGTAGGGCAAGAGGCGGATGCGTGCACAGATCTCAAGGCGGATGCGTGCACGCTCCCACGAAGTCCATCTGAGGCACTCAGGAGCGCTGAGTGAAATATTGATACGCTCCAGGAGATTCAGCGTGTGCTGTCTGCATGGGGAGGGAGTGTGCGCTTGTGTGTGTGTGTGTGTGTTAGTGTGTTACTTTGTTCCAATGATTGTGTGAAAATGTTCAAATGGGCCTCCCGAAATAAAAATCTGTCCTAATATCAGCTGGGTTTCGTTTGTTCCCCCGAAAAGCAAACTACAGAACAGCGTCCTATTAGGCGCCATTAGTAAGTCCGTGACAAATCACGACGCACTGACACTGTACACACTAGGTCGTCCTGCAGCCTCCACCATCCGCAGTCACCCACTGACACGCTGGCATGAGAAGAAATGAGTAGCAATGAAGCGAGCTCAGAGGAGAGGCGCCCGGGGGGGGGGGGGGGGGGTAGTCTCTGTCTACATGCACGTCTCTGTCCCTCCGCCATGCTATCGAGTCGGATCCGGACGGAAAGCGCTGATTGGCCGAGGGGATTATTGACTTTTCTGAGGTTCAGCAGACGAGATGAAGAGGCACTTCACATGAACAGACAAAAGCCCAATCTGTCGACCGGAGACATCGCCGCACGCCACCCGCTCAGCCGGCCGACCCGTCTAAAAATGGCTACTGAGCGCGTGTGCAGAAGAGAGTAGGATGGATAAAGTAACAGCCCACTTCCCGCTGCATACAAATACAAATACACGTTCCCCCGGAATCAGCCGGAAGGAAAACAGGCTTGTTTCGCCTATATATCCTGCATGTGCACGCGACCTCACATGCCCCTCGGAGAAAAAGCCAACACAAACAACTGCAGTTGGCGTACAGTTCCACACGGCACATTTCACACTCACGTACACAGGCGAGGGGGAACGTTATTGCAACGCGAGGGGGACGGCGGGCGAAACGCGACCCGCCACCGGATGCTGAGGTCACCGATGGCAGGGACGTAAAGCTGTAATTAATTACACAACTGCAGTGGTGTAATAGAAAAAAAGGCAGGGGGAATGGAGGTAGGTCGAGAAAGAGACGTTTCCAGGACGGTCGGTACCTAGAAGAAAGAGAGAGAGAGAAGGGAGTGAGGAAAAAGTTGTGCTGCTGTCTTCGCCTCCGGGAAATCACTCCGCGTCCAGAGTCCCTACTAGATTTAAAACAAAAAATAAATAAGTGGAGTGGGAGCGGAAGGAGCTGGAGAAGAGGGAGCAGCAGCATCACGGCTCAACAGTCAGGACAGACATGGGACGGAGAAACTCACACGGACATAACGAGAGGCCAGAGGACGGATGAGCGTGAACACACACGCACACACGCACACACACACACACACACACACACCAGGTACGCGGTGCCGTCCTACCTGTTTGGCTGAGCTGAGAGGTGCTCCGGCTCTTGCGCGACATGCCGACCATGGCCTGCATTTTGGCACCAATGCTGGAGCGCCTCTTCTTGTCGTCGGTGCCTACCGTGCCGACCGCCGTGTCCGACTGGCTGCCGTCCGTCTTCTCCAGGTTGCACATGTCGCCGCTGATGCTCGTGCTCTTCGTGATGTTCATCGCGCCCGACGAGCCCATTTGCCTGTTTTTCATTTTGGATGCAAAGTCACTGTCAGCCACCACCATTGACAGAGATGGGGGGGGGGGGGGGGGGGGGGGCAAGGACAGAGGAGGACAGAGGAGAGAGGACAGAGGAGAGAGGAGAGAGGAGGCCCGAGGATGTGGAAAGAGAGATAATGGAGGAGGAAACAGGAGGGAAGGACAGAAGATGGAGGGAGAGAGGACAGGAGGTGACAAGGTGTGGGGGTGAAAAGGAGAAGAGGTACAGTTTCAGGTACAGGATTTCATGACAGTATATTACAGTATAGTTCAGGCTTTGGAGTGGGTGGCCTGTCTATCAGATCAACATATGACATATATACGCTGTGTATAGCTCCTTTAATAGTTCAGTCCTACCACTTTTTATGATTTTGTGGGGTCATTTTTAAGCAATTTTTTCCCATTTCTATTATGTTTTTATTTTATTTGAGTTGAAATGAAGTTTACCAAGTGTACCACAATATACCATATCATCTTTGTTTCATGTGAAAGGTATATTACTGTACACATGTATATCATTTTGATTACATAAAGCTCAGTAATAGGCAACGGGATTTCATTGTACTAGTGCTCTCTCGCTCTGTCATGTGCACCTGAAGGAAGAATAGAACTCGGGCAACTTCTCTGGACCCGAGTGGCGACCGCACATCTAGAACATTGTCTGCTATGAGCATTATTCTCCGGTCGCTGCCGTTTGAAAGGAAAACGGATTCCGCTCCTGGTTAACGAAAGTGTCCGACCTCCGCCGTCAAAGTGAGGACGATGAGGAGGACTTATGGAGAGACACGCTGACGGAAAGACCAACAGGTTTTGACAACAGACTCCATCAATTACTTCAATGAGCCTCGTTCAAACTCCTGCTCTCCCACATATCAGACATTCGTGTTCCGCTCCGCCGCGTCACACTTAGCAGAAGGATCCGTGTGCGTCGGCGGCGGCGTCTGACGCGGTCACAGGAGTTCAAGCGCGGGCCCCGATACTGAGAGGAGAGTGGTGCTTTTGATCGTCCTCGCGTTCTCAGGTTCGCGATTAACGTGCTCTGTTTGGCAGCCAGTGGTGACACAAGGCAGACGCGCCGCGACAGGATGTGGACACCCGGTGATTTAGCCCGCGGCGCAACACAACGTTTGTTCATGCCAGCGGCTTCTGCTGTGGACCGGAATGTTTCCTTTAATTCGTCGGCCGTGAACGCTGAACGCTTGTTTCCTCGACGAAGACTCCAGACGACGTATCGCGCCGCTGTGCTTCCAGGGGACATTCTTAAGATACGCTTTTCCCGCTGTCGTCTCAGGGAGGCCGCATTTCATCCGCTCGACGCGGGGCGACAATGCTGAACTCTCCCCACGCCGACGTCAGCAGAGAGGAGGAGGAGGAGGAGGAGGAGGAGGTCAGGGACACAATTGTTACCAGCTGAGGTTGAAATGGAACGAGGGCAGAGCCCGTTCAGATCCTTCCAAACGAAGATTCCTGCTCTGTGAGATACTTAATGATTTAAAATCAGACGCGCGTAATTCATCTATTGGAACATAATGTCCTTCCCGTCTATCCGGGAGCACTGTAAACATCAACGTGTTCATATCTAGAAAATCTCAAAGCCTGTCCGGGAAGAAGGCCAGTGATGAAAGTTAAAGTGTGAATTTGTCTTCACGCGCAAACAAACGTCCTGTCCTTTCAAACCGATGAATCTACCGGTCCAAATAAACACATTCCCTTCGTAACGTTTGGTTAAACTGCAAAAGGTCTGTCTGAGTTTGTATCTGTTTCTCCCTCATGCATGATGACTCGTACTGGTTCAATGCGGAACTCTTTTCTGACTCAACTTCTCTCGTTAATCGTTCTCTGAGCGGGTCTCGGCACTCGGGACAGTCCCGGTGTGCAATGAAAGTGGCTGCTTGGAAAACTGGGGACTCTCCGGGGACCTGCGATGCTCAGCCTCAGCCCGGAGCACACGCTGTCCGGGATGCAGGCTGCACATTGTGCATTTCCATCTAGGCCAAAAACAAAAGCTGGACGTGTTTTGTTGATTGCAACCTAAATAAAAAAACGTCTTCAATAAACAGCACAGCAAGATTAAATGGCTTTCTAAAGATTTCATCCTCATACGAAAACAGTATTCATGCATAACTGCCCCCCTTTTGTTTTGATGCGTTACAACCAAATCACCCAGAGCAGTTTTAAGATGAATTTTGAATGGTCAAATAGTGGACGGGTGCCGCCTGTCCTCTTATCTCCTCCTAACCTTGTTCGCCTTTTGCAGAGCGGATCACTGCTCCTTTATCAGGTGAGGCACCACAAAAATAAGAAACGGGTTTCCATGGCAACTCTACCCCCTGCCCGCCCCCCCCCCCCCCCAGCCAGAGCATTGGCACGCGCCTGTCGACACGGCCGCAAAGTCTTCGTTGCGACGGGAGTGAGCAGAAGTGAAGTGATTCACGTTGACATGTTGTCACCGGCTGCAGAGGTAACGCAGGTGCAGAAGTCTCTCTCTCCTCCTTCCATTCAGCCGACGAGCTGTTGTCGAGGGGGGGAGGGGGGCGGCGGAGGCTAAAGCAAACACCCCTCCCTTCCTTTTTAGTAATGACCAAAGCCGCCTGTCCTTCAAAAACACCGGCCTTTACTCTCTCCTCCACATGAATGAGCCGTCGCCCGGGCAACGATATTGGATGAAGGAGCGAGCCATGGATGAGAAGAGGTGAGGTGGGATTTAAATAAGGTGCTGATGGAAAGCTCCTTACATGCCGCGGAACGCTGTGGACACCGCACCAGCCCACGGCCGCAGGAGTGTGTGTGTGTGTGTGTGTGTGTGTGTGTGAAGCGACCCGCCGACCCGCAGCACACACTTTCCAACATGTCTGTTTAACGTGCCGCAGATGTGAATTTACACTGTGACCTCGATGCACGGGAGATGAGTCATGAGTAAATTCACCTGGCTAGGGACGTTTCGACAGACGCTGGTATGGATTGATAAGCCGGGCCGTGATTAAAACGTCCGTCGTTTAGCGTCTTCTCCGTTCGCTCGGCCCCGCCGACGATGCCAGGACGCGAGATTGATTATATTTCAGCATTTACAGCATCAATGTTGACACTCTCAGACAAAGGCCGAGTTGTTAACCGTTCAGGTTCATTGTATTGTGCGGGCCGATGTGTGTGTGTGTGTGTGTGTGTGTGTGTCGTCACTGGCAGGGCTTACGCAACGGTACATGGAAGAGCGAGGCCTCTTTTCTTAGATGCATACAGTACACATCACACTGCCCACAGTAGCTCATGACAGAGGAGGTCGTAGCATGTACAGATTGTTCAGCCCTGTGAGGCAAATAGCAATTTGTGAATATGGGCCGCGCGAATAAAATTTGATTTTATGAACTATCCAAACTGTTCCACTACTGTTGCCACTGACTAAATCGTTTGGTGAAAGAATGTCGCTCAGCTATCGGTGCTCCGCAAATAGGACTGAAAAATTGTTGGTTATTTTTTAAGCACTTGATTAATTTGGAGCTACTTTATTATACAGTCTGAACGTCATTTTATAAAAGCTTTGAATTGAGCTTGGCAATTTGCCTATTCATACACTCATACGGGCATCCTCATTAAATCTGAGAACACCGTTTGTAATTGTTTTTTATCAAATATGACTCTGTTGGTGTTCCAGAAAAGGCAGAATTACTCCCAGGTTTGGGTTCATTGTCGATTCGTACTGTAGCTGTCATGGAGGAGTTAGGGGTTGACCACACAAGAAAGGAGCTGTCGGTGTGTTAGAAGCAGCATCCTGCTCACGTTCAGTCACGCTGGCATACGAAATTTGAATGTTGCGGCTGAATTCAAATGTGTCTTTTATGAGACACTCTGATCCTTCACATCGCTCACGGCGATCACAGCTCCCAGTGACTGAAAGTGAGCGCGCGGCTGGTCGACGGCGTTTTCGCACGAGGGTTGGAGTGTTACAGAGAGCGAGAGAGCGAGGAGACGTGTGTCTCGCAGCGGCAGGAGGAGCGCGGGAGGTTTGGGTTGACATGTTGCAGGTGACAGGGGGACACCGGCGCTCGGAGGACACAGACTGACAAGACGCCGCGCCGAGGCAACGCTCCAGCGGCGAGCCGCGCGCGAGACGGCGGCGCCATTCCGACCGAAAGGACACGTGTGCCTAAAGAATGCTACGCAATTTGTCAATCAGACGGCACACTTTTTACCCCCCCCCCCCCCCCCCCCCCCCCCCCCCCCCCCCCCCCCACCGGGTCCGAGGAGACGTTGAGCCAGAACCAGCGTCGGCCAGGGGAGCTCACGGGGATCCCGCTGTGAAAGTGATTGGATGGCGAACACATCTGATTAGGAGCGGGAGCTGCAGTAAGCTCTTCTCCTCCTGCGGGATTCCAAAAATCAATCTGTTGCCTCGGAAAAATCGGCTCGACATGCTTCATTGAATTTTTTTGTGCGTCCAGCACTGCTCAGAAAAAAAGGAACTGTACTCTCTCGTGGCCACGTTAAATATAGAGAATGCTCGGACCAAAGCGTTCGGCACATGCATTCAGCCACGTATGTGTGGTTTATTACACTCAAATACCATTCCATATTCCTTCCTGTATTACAATTCAGCCTCAACATATATACAGTACACTTACAGTTTACTGTACATGTACGCTTAGCCTTTCGTACTCGAGAAAAACATCTTAGCAAATAAAAGTGGCCAGGCTGCACAGCTAAATAAAAATAATTTTTTTGTGCCATTTGATTTGAGTGAACTAATAAATTAACAAAAAGCTGTTTTTTGTTTTTAACCGCCCTTTGCGCCTAGAGATTCGAGATTCTCTCTACTGCCACGCCCACAAAGTGATGTCACAAGCGCGTCGTGCGGCAGACGAGTACACCGCTGCAGCAAGGTGGGGGCCGAAACTCGCGCCATCGTTTCCCTCTCTGGCCGCTCGCTGTGTTGATTCCACGCCGAGCTCACCTGCCGCTGATGTGCGAACAGGCCGCGCGCGTTGCCAGTGTGTCGCGGGCTCGCTCGACGGGGAGTGAGTCTACTCTACTTGGGTGCTGGTGAAGGGGTCACGGGGTCAGACTTGTGTTATTGTCAAGGTTAAAGGGAGAGGGAGAGTCACCGCACTGCGACGCTGTTAGTGGGAGTCTGCAGGCGGAGGCTGCCGCGCGCCCGTTACCTGAGGTCCGTCTCTGAGATACTCCTCTGGTGCAAGTCCTCTTCTGTCTCCAACCAATCCTCCCGGTGCTCCTTGTCTGTGTCTACGCCCCCCCCTGACTCCTTCCTCCCTGCCTGCGGTCTCCCCTCCTTACTGGCCCTTCTCCCTCCCTCCCCTCCTCCTCCTCGTCCTCCTCTCGCCTCCTCCTCCTCTCGCACCTCCCCTAAGGGCTCATCCCCCTCCCGAGACTGGCTGAAGACGGGGACGGAAGCGAGGACAGCGGGGCACGCGGAGCAGGAAAAGAAAGCCAGACAAAGCGTGAACAGCGGCAACGAGGAGAAAAAAAAGAAGAGACAAACACACAGAGCGCCAGCCAAGTTCAAAAGCAGACTGATTGACATGAGCCGAAGACAGAAAGGAGTGTTTGTTGCCAGTTATGGACAAATAACTGCCCCCCCCCCCCCACACCCGGCCTGAAAGAGTAGAGTTCGACCGTTTGGTTCCGTTTGATGCTTTTTCTAAAACGGAGCCAAACCTGAACTCACCGCGGTGAGAAAATGGCAGACGGCGCCAGAAGGGAGCGCATTTCTCCTCTTTCAGCTCGACCACCGCGTCCGGACAACTTCAGAGCTGAAGCTGTCCGGACGCGGGGGGGCCGAGGGGGATTCGTCCGTTCCTGACACGAGGCCCGATGAAGAGTTTGAAGGGTGTGGACGTGATTCCTACCGGATCTTGCGATTCCCCTGCGGCCGCTCCGACTGGACAGACATGTAGCTCGTGCTGCTGAACCGAGAGGCGCTGCTGGTTCTCGACACAGCGGACACGTCGCTGACATCGCTGTCCGACGACTTGGCCGACAGGTTGTCCGAGCCCCGTGGATCTCTGCCCGAACGCTGCAGGGTGGACGGGACAGGAGCAGAACACACACGTCGTCACCACAGCCGTGTCTCATAACAAAGTACATGTAGTGCCGGTTATGTGTTCAGTGGTGTTTTTGAGAGACTAACACAAAAAACTTTAAAACAGTGAGGAACGGGGCACTAGGGCCGCACGGTGGCGTAGTGGTCAGCGCTGAGAAGGTTCTGGGTTCGAGTCCCGGTTCAAACCAACCGGGGCCTTTCTGTGTGGAGTTTGCATGTTCTCCCCGTGTGTGCGTGGGTTCTCTCCGGGTTCTCCGGCTTCCTCCCACAGTCCAGAGACATGCAGAATGGGGTCAGGTTCATTGGAGACTCTAAATTGACCGTAGGTGTGAATGTGAGTGTGAATGGTTGTCCGTCTCTGTATGTGGCCCTGTGATAGGCTGGAGACCTGTCCAGGGTGAACCCCGCCTCTCGCCCAATGTCAGCTGGGATCGGCTCCACGGGTCAAGGAACAGTGGGGAGGAAATGACCGGAGTGACAATGGTGAACCTGTTGTTGTTTAAACAAATATATATTCTTATACTTGACACTTGTGTTTGAAATACTATAACTTCTACTTGTCACTTTCCGAAACATTGCCAAATAGGGCTTCAGTCAATATGTCAGGACACAATATAAATATATCTTGGTGAGCTTGTGCAGCTTGGTGCGGATTATGAGACTATTTCCTTTTCCCCTTTTACGTTCCTGCTATAAGAGCTGGACAGACATGAGAGGGATTTACCTTTTAGCCTTGAGGGCCAATATAGCTATGTATGTTTCTACTTTAGTGAGAATTTAAATGCAGGAATTTTACTCCGTCGTGGATCGTTGCACCTCCAGCACTGGAAGCCAGATGGTGGGACATGTACTGGGGCTTTTACACTTTCTCTGAACTAGCTTTACACCGAGGCGTCAACTGTGATGATACACGTGCCGCTTCGAGAAAATATGTGTGACACTGGATGAGTATAAAATATCCTCTGTGTGTGTGTGTGTGTGTGTGAGTGGAGTGTTTACAGTAAGAGAACCCGAACCGAGTGGTACGGTAACTGTTCTGCATTACACTGCGGTTTGAGAGAAGGCGCTCAGAAGTCTTGTTTAAGAATAGCGAGAGCCTTGTTTTTCTCAATGGCGTTTCAAAGCGGGATAACTTTCAACAGACCAGGACAAGTCATACAGTTCAGTCTGCTTTTTATAGACCCCCGGAGCGGACGCGTTGCTCCCCGTGCGACGCTTTTTCAAAACACCGACTTAAAAGGAGAGCTGCACAGGGAGCCTTTGTCTCGGACGTCCCGGACTCGGGACCGGCTCTCCAATACATGCCCCGCACCTCCCGAGTAGTAAACACTCGGCTCTGCACACACTCACTGTCGCATTCCTGGAATTTTACGACACAAGGCTAAGAAGCTCAGTTCACCCAAACGGCAAAGAGAGATGTATCCCTGCAGACGTGTCTACAGTAGCTGTGTGCATGCGAGGCCACAACTTCTTCACAATGAAAGTGACTGATATCTTGTTTGTGCGGCTCAGAGCGCTGGAGGAACGACATTGAGAAGCTCAAGAGCGCTGTGTATTTCCCAAGGTCTCTCTCTCTATATATATTTATATATATATACATAATTTATTCATGCAGATAGTTTCGCTGACACCAGTGAAAAAATACAATCAAATATCGAGCTTTTTTAAAGCGATAAATGAATAAATAAAGCTTTTTCTTGCAATTCAGGTGAAGTGGCCCAATCAAAAAACAGCCTAACTCTGTGTTTTCCAACCTGAATTAAGTTGAGTGTTTCCTCTGTGTGTGTGCGTGTGTGTGTGTGTGTGTGTGTGTGTATATGTACGCTGCGCAAACATCGATGCAGTTGCACATGCGCAGCGGGATGTTGATATGTGCATGTGCACATGCCCGGCTGCGTCCGGGAGTGCGCCATATGGCCTGTGCACGGTGCGACCATGCAGACGGTGCACCGTGGATTCACGGACGCGGGACCATCGGAGCGTCCATATCCCTGGAGGCGTTTATTTACCTTGTGATAGTCCTGCTCCAGTCTGGAGTCGGAGCCGCCTCCCTGCTTGTACTTGTTCATCTTCAGCTTCATCTGCCTGGTCCTCTCCTCCATGTCCAGACCTGAGCACAGAGACACGGGGAGGGTCAGGCGGCGGCGGACGCAGTGGGGGAGGGCCTGATGGGAGGACGTACTGTTATGGTGAGAGACGGGCGGCTAAGCTATGAGCCATGAGCTATGACGAGAAACAGATCTAATGGGGGGGGGCGGGGGGGGGGGGTGAATGGCCGGCTGTATTAACAAAGAGACAAAAACACAACAACACAGACCGAAACCACACTTGCCGCCACTTCGCAGGACGGATTAAATGATGCCTACTACACAGTGAAGGAACCTAATGGAACCTAACCAGACTAATCAGCCGACACAACCCTCTCAGCTAAAAAAAAATGCAAAATATATCATTTCTTCTCATTTCGGTGCTTTGTGAAATCGCCACCTCGTCCCGTTTGCGCAATTCGTCTTCTCCTAGATGTGATTTTAAGACTTTACTTTGTTTCATGTCGTCGTAAGCACAATTTATCACTCGACATCATCACACCACAATCAGCACAAGAGCTTAAACTTATTCTACAGGGGGCAATTACGCCTCTGCATTAGAACTATATAGACATCTCAAGTGACTATAAAAAGAAAAAAAAACAAGAAAAACTACACCGCAGAACAAAGAGTACTCTGCAAAAAACAATTATCGGCTGCCACCAAGTGAAGACTGTCCTGCTGAGGCTGCAGCTCCATTCTCTCCACTCGTGTCAGGTGATGCCGATGATGAATAAAGCGAACGTGAATGCACGGGTACAAGTGCCATGCGC
The DNA here is from genome assembly GCF_022379125.1 of Scophthalmus maximus. Lineage (NCBI taxonomy): Eukaryota > Metazoa > Chordata > Actinopteri > Pleuronectiformes > Scophthalmidae > Scophthalmus > Scophthalmus maximus. The sequence goes on from NC_061515.1 coordinate 2,997,538, forward strand.
ACATACAGTGTTTCTGCAGCTCCGCAAACACACGCACACACACACACACACACACACACACACACACACACACACACACACACACACACACACACACACACACACACTCACACACGAGAAAAGTAATAGAAGCTGGGAGTAAATGAATGACTGCACAGGTGAGGCGAAGATCATTTTTTCTCTTATCAAATTTTGGGCCTGCACGGCTCAAGTAACACTTCCACGCCTTCAGTTGTCTCTCAGTTATGTGGAAAGTTGCTTGTAGCTCTATGAGCTATGAAATATTTATTATTATTATATATCATTCTGTTGATCGTCTAATGTCGTTACACTGATTTTTTTGTGTGCAGTCAGAAAGAATTAAGGACAGTGTGAATTTGAAATGTGGGTACGAGGTCACAGCTGCAACCCGATCTCAGCTTTACAGTAATTTAAATGTCTTTACAGCTGCGTCAGATGAACGGTGCACGAGACACTGTCGCTAGGGGACAGGAGGTGATTGGACAACATATAACACGGATCATCTGGCAACTTCACAGTGACAAGAAAACGTAAAAGAAGTGTCTTATCAGATCGCAGTCATGGTGTCATGTGCTAAAGCAGAACCAGATAATGAGACGGTCAAAATATGTCTTTATGACTGCACCGTATCTTATAACCAGTTCCAAATGCAGGCGACGCTAAATGGTGTACACCACGTAGACGTATTGAGGCAATTAAATTCTATTTGCATAGGACACAAAATCAGTCTGATGCACATCTGTGTCCATGGAGCGGACCATCCGAATAAGAAGAATTCAGCTGTCGTGAACCGACAGCAAGTTGTTGTTTTTTCTTCTAGAAAAATGACACATGACTGCTATGAACTGAGCCGCGTCCACAGAGCTGCTAAGAGCGCAGACAGCACAAGAGAATGGAGGCAAGCGAAGCGGCAGGGAAGACGACTGAGATGGGGTGGTCGTGGGAGGGCGAGCCAGGAAGACATAGTGGGAGAAGAAGCAGAGTCAGAAAGGGAAGGAGGAGAAGAAGAAGAAGAAGAGGGGACAGACCTGAGTTCCTCCAACTTGGTGAGTCCATGTCTTCTGGGATCACATTACAGAATGGACAGACACAGACAGAGGAGAGGAAGATGGATGTGAGAGGATGCACGAAGGGTAAGGGGGGAGACGGAGGGGGAGAGGAGGAAGGACGGAGGCAGGGCGACGTCGTCACTGCGGTCACCGGGCGTGTGCCGGGTTTTTGAAAGGTCAAGGGTGAAGGGGCGGGAGGATGGAGGGGTCAGGAGGAAGGGGGGACACGACACGACACGACAACAACACAACACGACAACGACAAAACAACGGTCACAGAACACACACAGAGGAAATCATAGAGGAGTCCAAGGGCACACAAACTCCACCACGGGCACAGTGAGAGAGTCAGAACAGAGCGAGAGGGTGCGAGGCCGGGACAGGCCGAGGCCGAGGTCGAGGCCGCGGCCGAGGCTACGAGTGAAGTGATTAGAGATTAGAGGGAGGGGGGAGGGGGGAGGTTGGAAAGGTGCGGTTCGGTGCTCTGAAGGAAAAAAAAAAGAGCTGAAACAGGAAAGAGGCGTTAAAGCACAGAAGCGGAGAGGAAAACGTCGGACCTCTGGGCACAGGAGGGGAGAGGGGGAGAGGGGAGGAGGTCAAAGGAGGAGTGGAGGTCACTCGAGTCTGCGTGGGGGGAGACAGCCTGGAAAAGTGACATCGAGTAAAGAACCAAGAAAGACAGACGGCACAAACTGAAAGCACAGAGCGGCGAGCAGACAGAAGAGAGCGCCGGCTACCATCAGCAAGATACATGGACATCGAAGAACCTGAGTAGAGAGCAAGAGTGCACGTTCAGTTGCACGCACACACACACACACACACACACACACACACACACACACACACACACACACACAAAGGCCTCACCTACAATCTCTCTCTGAACAAAGGTTCGGTAACAACACCGACGTCCTGCCCTCAGGCGTCTCTGTTGCTTCCGATCACGTATTTTTTTCGTCCCTTCGTATCGTTCGCGTGCTTCCTTCCTTCCTTCCTTCCTTCCTCCTCTCGGCCGACTGAGAGCTTCTCCAAAGACACACTGCGCTTTCATTCCCTCTACGTGAGCAATCGAGACACTTCCACGTGCGTTTGGTTCCCATGCGTAAGCCAAACCCACGCCTGCACGCCGCGCGCGGCTCCGTGACCCCGTGACCCCTACTGAGAATCACGCCGCCCGGCTCACCGCCCCCTTGGGAGTATGACTCTTCAGGTCCAAGAGCGACGGTGACAGTCGGGGCGGAACACGAGAAGAAGAACCCATCAGAATTAATTTCCATAGCACTTTAGACAGAGCATTGGTCCTCCATCTGGGCGAATAATGAAGTGTCCCATGAATAAAAAGGCCGATGTGAGACGTCTGCCACACCAGCTTTCATCTCCCCACGGCAGCTGACAGCACCACCAATTTTAAATCATATATTATTTATTAATGTAAATATTGTTAAATAAATTGTGATTTCTCTAACTGCCCAATAAAAATGTGTCATATATGAATGGTCATCTTTGTGCAGCAGCCACATTCTACAAATGTTTGACAGAAACCAGATCTAATTCAACACAAATATCATTGCTTCGTAGATAAATTCTATACGCCATGATTTTCAAAACAATTCCATGATGACGATACCACACGTGCAATTCCAAAGCAGCAAATGCATCAGTGTGGATGAGTCAAACCCTTTAAGTGTCAATATTAAATGTGAGAGGTTTGTTTGAGATTTAACCAGGTCCGTGTCTTTAAATGAGGCCCCCGCAGCAAATCAGATCCCGAGTAAACGCCAAGATCACCTGGTGACATAACAGGTAAATAGAAATGAGGTCTGATTAAGAGGGAGGAGGCGAAGCCGCGTTGCCATGGCAGCACAGAAAACACGGCACCTCGAGACACTGGTGCCATTACCGTGGCAACGCATTTTTTTTGGTGTTTCCTCGGCTATGTATTCGTGGATGGCAACGTGACATCGCCTCTCATCAGACTTAACCCTCAATCAGGCCGTGGGAAGTGTGATTCAGTGGCGAGACATTCTTTGTGTGCATGTTTGTGTATTTTTTTGTTTTACAAACCAAAAAAATGATCCTACATTGGCTTTCCACACACGATTCACACACACACACCAGCTCGTGGCTGCACCGCAAAACCACATCAAGGAGGAGGAGACAGAAAAACAGAAGGGCGCCATCCAGGGGCTGACCTATTCAATCCTTCTGCCTGCTCACACGAAGCTCATGAAGCAGGCTCTCTTCATGCTCTTTTTTTGATTTAGTCTTTCTCACATCTAGCTTCTACTGTACATTGTCCAGGTCTCCCTTTGGGGAGCTGTTTAGAATCCACACAGGATGGATTTTTAATTTTGAACATGCTTGAACTCGACTGCATGAACAACAAACAACCCACTTTCTTTTGTGGCTGCGAAGTAAAACACTGTCCCACATGAAGAACTCTGCTCTCAGTTTGGAAATTTAACGAAGCCGCGTTGCCATGCTCAAATTTTTTTTATATTTTTTAAAATATTAATTAATATATTTTTTTAAATATTAAAAAGAAATTTAATATATATATTTTTTTTAGATTATTCTCATGAACTTTATCTATTGGTACAGTAGTTTAGCTGCTTATTATTATTATTATTATTATTATTGTTAATATTACTGTTACATAATTTGCTTTTCTGAAGGGATATTATTCAGTTTCATTCATTACAGAATAATACATGAGTAAACAGAGTAAGATGATAATAATTATTATAATAAATATAAATAAATATAAATTATATAATTTCTATATGATATTTTTAAGATATTGTTTACACTGGTAGGATCAACACATTCAAAAGGGTTGCTTATTGTTCATGCGTTGGAAGATCCACACCAACACCGACTAACCTGTGTCAGAGAGGGAGGGGTGTGTCTGTGACCCTCCATCAGACAGAGAGCCATTCAGCCCTCGCTGCTGGTCCTCCCATGTCACCTCTATGGCAAGACACACACACGCGCACACGCACACACACACACACACACACACACACACACACACACACACACACACACACACACACACACACACACACACACACACACACACACACACTCTCAATGGTTTGGACTCTAGATGATTTCTAATGGGCCTTGAATAATCAAGGAGGCTTTTTGTAAATTCTAGCACCAAAAAAATAAATTCCTTTATACATTAATACACAATCAATGTAGTAAAACTACTGCGTGTGTATTATGTACTGATAATAGAAAGGAGCAGTGTAGAAGGAAAAAGGCCTCTTCGCCACAGACAATCAAAGATTATGAACTTTGCGCCATCTGCTGGACAACAGAGGTACTGCGACACATCGCTGCACTGTCATTCAACAGGAGAGTCAAATGCACAGAGATCAGGTAAAACAACACTCATTTATTATTTGTTGTTTCATGTGTTGTTGTAAATTGTCATCAAAAGTGATATGATTCATGTAGGAGATGCACAAAATATCTAACAACTGTGTTTGACAGAGACTTGCAAAGGATTTTCCTGAACATGAGCTCTGTCTGACTGAGATTGCTGGTCTTACTGTATAGGCATCTAATTTGTGCACTTCAATTTAACTCCGAAAGAATGAACCGAGCTCAATGTATGTAATAGATGAAATGTGGACATTAAGGGAATACTATTTCAATGTTCCATGGCAAACAAGAGGGCAGAATCATTCAGAAGTATGGAGATCCACGGCTACTGTACCAGTGAACGTCACGAACAAAGATCTCGCGGCGACCGAGACAAGCCACACAGCAAAGTCAAACCATCACACTGTTCGGAGGACTTGCCTTTCCTCCCATTTACCGGCGGGCCCTGGGGTCTTTCCTCACAGTCTGCTGCTAGTAGAGAGACAGATGGAGGCTCATGAAACTCACGGCGCTGCACGTCGACATTGATACGGCAGCTCGAACCAGCAGTCCTGAACTTACCTACTTGTGCCGTAAACTGTGGGGTTAAACTGAGCACGGTGCATGTTGCTGTGCACATATTGCATCACAAAAACCTTCTCACAGCAGAATATCACTCGAAATATAGACGGTTTGAGAACAGAATGTGGCTCTTTTTTTCGGTCAGTGGGCACACAACAGCATTGACGGCGTGGAGTGATGGCGCCACGCGGTCAAAGGACGGGAGCATGCCACCTAAACAGATGGCAAAGTAGGAAGTGTAAACTGTGGGGAGCTCCGCCGGCTGCCAGCAGTCTGGCCGCTCATTCAGGCGCGTGGATGAATGCTGCTGTGCTACTGTACGTCGACGTGTACTGCACATCACTTTCATCCCAAAAAATGAAACGCCGCCAGAACAGAGCTTCTGCTTAGCTTCTTTTTTTGGGGGGGAAATTGCAAATGAACACTGACGTTTTTCCTGAAGAAAAGAATCGAGTAGTCATGAAAATGGAGAGAAGACATGAGGTTTTGTGTGATAATAAAAACAGCAAGGGGCAATAATGTGGATTCAGTCCATAAAATTGCCGCGCACACACACACACACACACACACACACATTTACATTACATATGCTGAGTGCCATACGGCTCTGTGGGAGCTACAGCACAAGGTCAGATCAATACCCCCCCCCCCCCCTCCCCCCACCCACACATTGCCGCTATCCCGAAATGTACAGTGCACGGAGAAAGTGAAAGAGATAGAGATAGTACAAAGAAATAAAGACAGAAAGAAAGAGAGGTTATGTCTGGATCAAAGAGGAAGAGAGAGAAAAGATGGGCGAGAGAAGTGGCCAGACAGAACTATAGACCGATAAAATAAAAATAAAAAAGAAGTTGGCACAGATACAGAAGAAGGGTCACGACAGAGAGGGAGATTAAGGAAGATGGAGAGAGGGAGAGAGAGAGAGAGAGCTGGGCGAGTTGGCTGGTTGGCGTCGGTACAGAAGATCGGGAAAACACCCTTCACGGACCCTGACAATGATGAAAGTGTTCTACGAGCGCTTTGACAAGTGCCCCAGAAGAGCCTCCCTCTCTCTCGGGTTCAGACGAGGACAAAGGAGCGGGGAGGCAGCACTCGAACTCAACACGGGTACCGGACAGATCTAGGGGCGGGTACAAGACGACGACACAGGGACGTCCCAGCTGCAACAGAGGGGACGGTCCGAGGGGCACAGGAGAAGCCGAGCCTCCAGTGAACGGACACCCGCTGTTGCAGACGGGGTTTCAGGGCCCCCCCCCCCACCCCTCGTGTCTGAAGGACTAAACCCACACATTCAGGCACGGACCTTCACAAGGCTCGGTTCCTTCATCTCCATCTTCTGAGAGAGAAATGGAAGAAGAAAAAAAGAGGAACCGAGTAGAGATGTTATGGATGGAAGGGGCAAAAAAAATTTAAACACCAGTGAAACACAAAACTCAAATTTCACATATAACATGATCTGCAGCTCGTACGAGAGATTCCACCAGCAGATGATAACGCTTTCTTTTTGTCCAGTCGGATGTGCTGCGCGGTAACAGCCAAACAGCCGGGCGCGGCCAAATAAAAACGACATGATTGTAAAGCTACGGAACAGACACAGGCCATAGACGCACTGATGAACTCACTCAACGTCCCTTCACGGCGCCAGCAACACCCTGTAGTACACATGGAAAAACAAGCCACGACTTACTTCTGTCCTTCCCCGTGTGTGGAAGCTGCGGTAGCTGCCGTCCGCGCCTGCTGGACATCGGGGTACTGGTGGGACTGGTCTGGACTGATCCGCCGCGAGGATGCGCCCTGCGTGACAAAAAAGGTTACGGACAACCCGTGTGAGACGTGACTCAGGACAGGATCTAATGATGGGCCGGGGCCGGGCCGGGTTGCACCCACATCACAGTGTGAGAACATTAGAGAAACTTTCAGGAGAGGGAGAGAGAGAGAGAGAGATAAAACTACAGACATGATTGAATTCATGTATCCATTATCATCCAGTAATTTATATAACATACACTGTATTAATACTTCTAATAAACAAAGAGAAGAAGGCGGTTTGCAACGTAACAAGATATTTTTTTCTATCTCCTGATATAAAAACCCGATGCGCACAGCGATGATGTTTGGCACATGGCATGGGAGTGGAGGGACACATCAACTGTTGGGAAACTGAGCTGCAATACAAAAAAAACGGGAAAAAAGGATGCCGGGCGTGAACCGCATGTGCAGTCGACTCATCGGGCTGCAAAGGGAGAAGAGTTCAGTGCAGAGAACGTCAGACCAGTGCCACCATGCGTTCAAGCTGTCCCCAAAAGGCGTCAAATCAAAGTCAAACACAGGATGACATCACGGGGGGGGGGGGGGGGGGGGGGGGGGTGAACGGCGTCAGTTGATGTTAGTAGGTTGAATGAAATCAAAGTCAAAAGAAAAGGTCGGCCCAACACTGCTATACTCACGCAAGCGTATGAGCAGCGTGTTCCGAATGAAAACGCGGTGAGCGCGCTTGTCTACGGGGTCGGGACTGTCGTGCCTGGGACGCGTGTGACAGAAAGGAAATGCGGCGCCGGTCCGCTTTTGGGGAACAAAAACCAACAACGAAAAGGTGGCTAGGTGGGTGGTGGGGTAGTTGTGAGGGGGAGGGGAGGTGAGGTGGGGGGAGGCGGGGCAGCAGGGTGTTGGGAGGGAGGGAGGGAGGTGGTGATGTAGTTTCTCTGGTGCATCGCGTGGGGTTAGTCGGGAATCGGGGTGGGTGGGTGGGTGGGTGGGAGCTCATGGGACGGGTCTGTGCTGGTCTGGTTCTACACAGGTTGCAGTTGTGCAAATGTCCGTCGGAGGCGGAGCCGCTCCGGGGGCAGCGACAATCTCTCTGGTTGGATTTGCAGCAAACCTCAGCGTGGGGAGTCGAAGAACCAGAGACTTTCACAAGGCACTGAGGCGGGGTTCACCCTGGACAGGTGGCCAGCCCGTCGCAGGGCCACACTCAGAGACGGACAACCACATTCACACCTACGGTCAATTGAGAGTCTCCAATGAACCTGACCCCGTTCTGCATGTCTCTGGACTGCGGGAGGAAGCCGGAGAACCCGGAGAGAACCCACGCACACACGGGGGAGAACATGCAAACTCCACACAGAAAGGCCCCGGTCGGTTCGAACCGGGATTCGAACCGATGACCCGAGGCCAAAGTGCTGACCACTACGCCACTGTACTGAACAAAGTACTAATAATTGTGGTGTCAGCAAACTGCCTAGTTGATCTAAACAGCCTGTACAAATCCATTCAGGTCGACTAGGTAGCCAGTGTGGAAGCTGGTCTATTTAATCACCCCAGATGCTGTAAGGTACTGGAGCTCTGTATCAAGTATACTGCATACTCTGTATACTGTCAATACTGTCAATACTGCGTATTTCACTTACACAAATACAATTAGGTGCAATGTATTCACTGAGCTCTTCCTCTAATATTGTTACTTGGCACCCGAAAAAGTGATGACTTAACCTAACGTTTGGATTATTCCTCCCTCCAGAGCGGCTTTGCCTCGGGGGGTTGGGGGGGGGGGGGGGGACACGGACGGACGACCATTGCACAACTACAACTCGGGTCTGCTCTCTGTGCTAAAGCTTGTGAGCGCCTCCGATCTGGGTCACACCTCGTCAAGGCAGGTGAGGGGGGGGCGGACCTCCCAGATGGCAGAGACGGCATGGACCTCATGAGCGACGAGTCGTGGGGGCGTTCAGTGGAGCGTGAGCGGGAAGTGGGCCGCTCTATAGTGGGCCGCTGGTCTGCGGAGCGGGACCTGCTGTGATAGTCGTGCCTATCCATGGCTCCGTGGTTCCTACAGAGGTTGGTGAGAGATAGGCAGGCACTCAGTGGGACGGCGGCAGGGTGCAACCCTGAACCCTCCCGTGACACGTGACACGGTATCTGTGTTGTTGCATGTTTTTAGCCCGTTTGTCACGAAGGCAAATTCACTATTGAACTTAGCGTCATTGCCGACAATTTAAAAAACACAAAACATCTCTGAACATATTAGCAGATGTATGAAGTGCAGTTGACGCGGGGATTCATGTCGTGGACTAAACACACATGAAAATTAACGATTCGCGCGAAGGGAGCAAAATCGTTCAACGTCGACATCCCGCTTTGGAAACTGACCTATGCAGTAATATCATTGCCCGTAAATGGACTCAAACATGTAGACAATACAGGAATGGTCCCTTGAAGCGAATGAGTCATATCCTTTGTCATAAACAGCTTCATAGAACTGCATGTGAAGCTGAACACGTTATTTTATTGTTATTTCTATGAGGTGGCATTTTTGCTTTCTTGAAATCTACAACTAACATGCAGTTCTGGACAATCTGTCTATGTCTTTTAACTTCACAGCGTCGTCTCTTAACTCTTAGCAAATAGATTTAACACTTGATTGTAAGGCCGGGCCGGCTCCTGTGTGGATCATAAAGACGTGAAATCTCTGGGGTGTGCGCGACAGGCGGGGACCACGTGCTCGTCTGTCACTGTGTGCTGGTGGTCTGTTTGAGGTCGAGTGTGAAGCGTGCTGGGGGGAAGGCAAAGTGTATCTAAAGTGTGTGAAGTGGAGTTTCCTGAGAAATGCCCAGCCATCGCAGTGTGAGTAATTGTTTTTTTTTTGTTTTTTTTGGCACAATGAGGATGAAGGCAGGTCTTGTCACACGGAAGAGCTGTAGGGGGAAAGAAGCAGGTGAGGCTCGCGACTGGGAAAATCACAGGGATACTGTTTAACTTTGCAGAGAGAAAAGAAGGAGGAAAAAACTTTGATAAAATAGAATCAAACTGCACAAACCAAACCAGGGAAAGTGGAAACATTCGACTTTAGAGCATGCACACTGTAAATACATACATTTGTAAATAACAAGTGTCGCCGTTTTTTATGCTTTACCGTGCTTAATGAAGCCACCTTATTATTTCATCCTAAAGCAAAGAGGACATGTAGCCTGCATAACACAAATACTACCAACGGCTCATAGACACTACACGACTTCAAATATAGAAACCATAACTTCTGTTGAATTTTTCTCAGAATTGCGGAAGAAAAAGTTTATCGATAGAAACTGTGATCAGTTTCATCAAGTTTAGCTACGAAGTTATCGGTGTCCCAGTCTTGTAGTGCCTGTGGCCTTTTGCAATATGAAAAATTGTCCAGTAGAGGAAATGTATTCTGTCAAAGGCTCATCAGTCGGTGAAGCTTCAGTTGCCCTGAGTATTCCCCCGGTCTACAGTCAGTTACAGTCACAATCAGCGGTGGGTTCCCATCATGTGGCCGTTATTGCTGAGGATTTATGGGTCACGTGAAGGTCATGGCTGCTACAAATCCAGAATGCGCGTTGTCTGTGCCCGGACAAGCGGCCTCGGGGCAATGCACTTACAACGAGAGAATCAAGAGAAACGCTCTCTCATGTTCCGGGAGGAGATGACCTAAATTAAAACTGATAAAGTCTCCTTTTCCCTCTTTTCCTCTCAGGTCTCCCACGCCTGGGTGCAGACGGAAGCGAACCGCATGAAAAGAGAAAGGGGGGGGGGGGGGGGCTGTTCTATACCTCTGTGGATGAAACTGTGATGCTGGCCTGGCTGCAAATGGCTATCGAGGCTACAGGCTGAGCCGGAAGTGGAGGCAAGCTGGGCCTCCGGGGAAACTCTGTGACACTTCGATAAAGTCAAGACCGGCTCTCGGGCCCATTTTCTGAGGACTCGTTGCATGAGAGGGAGAAATGGCACAGACGTCAAGTTATTCCTGACTGAAAGCCAGGTGGCAGCAGGGGGAAGACTGAGGAACGGGAGAAGAGGGGAGTCATCTACAGCTGTTTCTCTGGAGGTGGCGAGGTGAGGGATTTCTCTTTGCACCGGGACGCTGGTGTGGGGTCCTCCTGGGGGTGGATGGGTGTCAGCGGTGGGTGCGAGGCCCGGCCCAGCAGCCCCTCCAGGCCAGACCCAAGAGGTCAAAGGGCAAACAAAGAATTGTAATAGCTACTGTGCAGCCCAGAGCAATGCATCAGAGATGCCACGGTACGGTCGAGCAAAAAGCCGCAGCCAGTAGCATGTCAAATAAAAATTGAAAAAGGACAACACCGGCGACCACACACACACACACACACACACATACACACACACACACACACACACACACACACGCCACTGATCAACGCAGTACTGTTGGTGTAATGTACGTGGGTACATTAACAAAGACAACAACGGAGAGACAGTCAGGTGCTGGCCAGCGCGTTCACGTGGGACAACCAGTTTGCACAAAAAGCTGCAACACAAAAAAAGCTCTGAGCCTCGACACGCCGGGGCCGTCGTGCACCGTTTGCCTCTGTGCGTCGACGCGACTGCAGAGCGGTGATGACTCCCGAAAGACACGAGAAAAAGCGATATCGGACAGGATATCATTTTCAGGTCATCACGGGGGCACGATCACGGGCAGGTCGAGGACGGACGGACGGACGGACGGACGGAGGGGGGGACAACTTGAGGAGAACCACAGGACGGCGGATGCACAGGCGCGGCGGCAGTGCATGTCAATAGTACCTCTCGTGGTCATAGTCGGAGGAGTAGGCGCCCTCAGAGTAGGCGCGGGCCATCCGAGTGGAACGCAGTAACCTGACTGCTTCCTCTCGGCAGATCGGGTACACGCGGTGGTTGCGGCTGGTGGGAAAACATCACAGCTGATCAGCATTATGCTTTTCTTGCGTTCCACCACAAGGGGCAGTAAAGGAATTAGGAATACACGTATGAATTCCCGTCGCAGACTTTGTCTACAAAATCTGTCTGAATGAAAATGTAGTAAACCAACTCAGAGTTTCAAAGGGAGTTCGTCTGAACTGAGGAGCAATAGACTCTTTTACACGCTGGACGTGTCCACTTGTTTGTCGGGGGAAGAAAAACCACCTCTGCTGGACAAAACTTCACAACCACAGAACACTCAACACCCATTTTCAGCATTGCCCCTCGTCACCTCTCTCGGTGGCTAAGAGGAAAAGAGGGATAACGTATTCATGGCTCGTTTTCGGAATCACACTCTCTCACAAGTGAAAGGAGAAGAAGGCCTATATGATAACGAGGAGGTGAAAAGAGAGAGAGAGAGAGAGAGAGAGAGAGAGAGAGAGAGAGAGAGTAAGCAATGCTGACAATGGATGGATGAAGTGTATGGCCAAAGAATAACTCATTTGCCAAAAAAGGAACACACATTTAGTATATATTTAATCTTCTGCAGAGGAAAATATATACTTTAATACCACAACACTCGGGGCATCGGCAAAGGGCGAGTGACACAAAGTGGCCTCAGGATATTCACAGACCCGCGTGGCGCGACAGCCGCCTGTGGACTCGCAATGAACCACGTGGTGGTCGCGGGACATAGTGACGGAAGACATGCCAGTGTCAGTGCCATGTGTTCCACACCCTCAAGACAAAACAAAAGAGGCGGGGCTTCATGCACGCTCAGGTAGGAGTCTACCTGGGGTCGCTTTGAGGATCGTCGACAGGCCGCGTATGTCTGGTTCGAGGTAGGGTGAGGAAATGGCTGCGGCCACGTGGAGGGAGGAGAGAAGACGGAGATGGGTCTGAGATGGCGCAGAGCAGGAAGCCGAGGAGGAGGTGGAAAGAAGACAGACGGAGAGAGAGAGAGAGCGAGAGGCTCGGAGATAGAAAGAATCGTAGGCAGACAGATGGAGGCGTGAGGGAACTGAGGGGGAGAGATTTCTCGAAGAAGAAACGGGACGAAAAAGAGGCAGAGGAAGCTCAGAGGAAAAGGTTGATGTAACAGTTTCAAAGAGGGGGGAAAAAAACAGGCGAGGAAGATAAGAGAGGCTGAGAAATGGAATGGTGAGACATCTTCCTCAGCTTTACCACACACACACACACACACACACACACACACACACACGCACACGCACACTGAACACACCAGCAACATTCGCAGAGGAAAGTCTAAACATCGCTGTCACAGAAAGTTAAAACCATGCACATGACATGAGATTTGTTCTTTCATACACAAAAAGTAGGAAACCAGTGCGAAAATGAAAATGAAAAATAAATAAATATATATATATATATATATATACTAGCCGCACCAAAAATGTTTGTGTTTTTAAAAAGAAATATATACTATAGGAGTTCTGAGACGAATCCGAACTCCCCATGACTCACTCGCTGTGTCGTTTTCAACCCTTTTCAATAAATAACTGGATGCTGTTAATTAAAGCGGCTGAAGTACACTCGAGTGAGCACCGTCCCAGACAATTTAGATAAGTGCATTTTCTGCGTCTGACACTGATTTAGGCCCGAGCCTCAAAAATATCAAATAAAGTTAATTGGACGCGGGGGTTGGGGGGGGGGGGGGGGGGGGGGGGGGGGGGGGGGGGGGGGGTAGCTGCGGTACGGCGGTGCCAAGGCTATGATTGGACTCTTGGAGCAACATTCTCCGGCCCTCACGGAAAATAAATGCTGATGGAGGATAACTGACCGCTTCCACTTGACCACCACTCTTCCGTATAGATAGCGAGATTCATGCAAACGCTGCAGACTGTACGCAGCGTTTACGGCGTTGGCTCCGAATATTTATAATATTATTAATAATAATATATATCGAAAAAAGTGCCTCAACAAAAACCCTGTTGATTACTTCTCAGGAGCCGAGACCGGTGTGCATGTAACAGTTCTGAAATAACCGTACGTCCGATTAATTCGTTAATTTCTGTCAGCGGTCTGTGGTGATACAATTTGGATACATTACGGAGGAAGGTATCAAGGTTTAGAAAATCAATATATCACTGTGTCAGAGTAAAATATTTCCAAGGAAGGGAGTTGCTCTTTAAAAAGAGAAAGATGAGCGCTCGCAAACAAAACACGTGTGTAAATACGCGTCCCTGCATGTTCTACTCATCAGACCCCACTTGTGCTCACAGTACAGTATCGTCATCTGTTCACGCATGCCCACATGCATGCACCTGAAGACGAGTGTCAGCATGTGTGTGTGTGTGTGTGTGTGTGTGTAGATAGATTTAGAAACAGTGTAGTGGCTGCACCAAACCCCTCACATCGTGAATACACCAGACACTGCCCCCTGCTGGCCTGGGGCGGGTGTGGGCACATTTGCTCGTGTTTAGCTGAGGCATTCAGATCCGTTTCTCATATCTCCAGAGTAACTCGAAATAGAATATCTCCGAGCTGAGCAGCTAAAACCTCTATTTCCTTACGTCTACTCAATATTTCAGAGAAGAAAAAGACATCCTCCTCCAATAGTCCTTAAAAGAAAAAGCTGAAGTGGGGTAAAATACATCATCACTGCATGAAAAATAATGTGAACTAACACAGAAAAGGAAAATAAAAACAGAATACACGTGTGTACCCGAGGTCAAGGGTCAGCCCGGTGACGGACTGCGGCTCTAGTTACCTGGAGGGCGGGGGAACGCTGGGCGAGCGTGACCGTGCCCTGTTTATGTCGGACGACCGAGAGCAGTGGTTGGACGACAGCACCTGCTCGGGGACCGACAGCGTGGAGCCCTGGAAGTCTCTGCCGTTTGTCCGGTAGTCTGCGGAAACAAGAGCGGGTCAGGGAGAGAGGGGACAGAGGGACGAGACACAGATGCTTTACAAAACAAAATGATCTGCTCATGTATTTCCCCTCAATATGGATTCCACTTGAGTGAAAGAGCTAAATCTGCGGCCCTTGGCAAGGACAAATTATGACTGCCACTGACGCATATCCAGGTAAACCACCCGCTCAGACGAAACGTAGAGTTATGCTAAATGTCATTCTGCACAGGTGATGGATTCTCCATTTTCATTACGCTGAGTCGCCGCATTCCAAGAACGAGAGCTTTGTTCCGACAAAGGTGCATTTCGTCTGCTGTGTTAACACTGTGCATCAAACATGAAAATAGCCTTTTCAAAAATCAGAAGCATCATAATGATATTTTTTTTTCTTCTTTTTTTACCCCTGCAAGACTGATTAGTCCATTTCAGTTGAAATAGTTCATTAACCGATGATCGGGCATGTCCAGAAGCCGAGCTTGAGGTCACTGCTTAGTACTGTGAACGTTGATTGATATTCAATAGAGTGTATAGCACATTCAAATGAGTCGGATTAATCTCTAAAGTTGGAGAAGAAGCAAAGGTGGGAAAAAATTGGAGGTAACGATAGAGAAATGATGACCTTCACTTATGGAAGTTTGATATGTTAAAGAAGACATAATATGCTTTTTCAGTTTGTAGTTTTTTTGTGTATGTAGGTCTGTTAACATTGGAGCATGTAAATATTTTCAAGTAATAACCCAAATTAAAATTATGAAATTGAATATGAATTGAAGTGGACGCGAGTCAAACTCTGAAATGGTCCCATAGTGTAATTTGACAACCAGTCCCATGTAGTTCCTGTCTTTTGTTCTCTGTTTCATAAACAGAGGCTAAAGCCAGAATAAACGTGTCCTTTGCAACATGTTTGCTCCATTATGACGCATATGAGGGAGTTTGACGGAGAAAAAACATCTGCCCTTTCCAAACGGCGGCTCGGACACGGAGCCTCTCGCCGCCAAGCGATTAACTTCCACGCAGAGGCCGAATGAAGTCTCTTCTTCCTCTTGACATGCTGCTTCATGCGTGAGCACAACCTGCCCGTTACCACGCGTGAAGCAGAGAACCTCTGCCGACAATTAGAAGGGATGTAACGAGGAGGGTGGGTCTGCGTCAGTGCAGAGGGACCGAGGGTCAAACAGAGATTAAAACGTTCTGTGCCTGCGAAACTCAAAAATGAGAGTTTGCACTTTGAAAATTGACCTGGATCCACGAAAAAAAAAAAAAAAGATTCTAGTAACAGCAATTACACTTTGAAAGACAAGAAGTAGTAATTACTAGTGGTCACTTTCATTTTTATGTTTTTTTTTTAAAAACAAAAAAAAGGGACCAGAAAATTAGAAACCTGGGAGTTTATGTACCAAAAAATAAAAAGCGCCGTCCGTCAGTAACTGAATCTATTCTCTTTATTCTCTGATGCATTTTCCTTTTTCAAATTCTTTTTTATTTATTGTGATATTGAGATATGAAACATGACCACATGCTGGAGCAAAAGTGCAGGCAGCCGTCTCCCAAACAACCAACAGCGTTCCTGCAAACAAGGCTGATGCAGATGTTGTCAAAGACTATCTTTAGCTTGGAAAAACTTTTTTTATGGCCTAATTACTTATTTCTGCATAAATATAAGTACATTTTCTCCCACCACGCTTTTCTGATGAGCGCCGGTGGCGAGTTTTGGTGAGAAAAGGACAATAAAGCCTGGTGACAAATCAGATTTCACAGCATCCGAAGCTTGTATTGCGGGTGAATTCATTCCCACATATCAGTGAGTCTTGAACTGCACGTTAACGTGACCAGGGTGCATTACCTGTTATTACCCCGACGCCGTCTTCACAATCGTAGTCTGAGATCTCGCTGTCACTTATCCGCTGCGACCCTTGGATACGAAAGAGACGGAGAGGGGAGAAACGAAGACATGGGGAACACGGGAGAGAGGAAAAAGGAGGCACACAGGACAGAACGAGGAGTGAAAGGGACAGATGGAGAGATGGGGGAAAACAGGGAGAAGTCATTTACATTCGCCACGGTTCATCCATGCAGTGAAACAGCGGCACATGTTTGTATTGTGCCTGCCTGGTCTGACTTAAACCCTCATTGGGTAAAGTGAAGATTCTAAGTGGATCCAGTAAGATGTGCACACACACAGGCCCTATGCTCCACACACAACAAACCGTCCTACGAGAGAGCATTTTGGCTCATATGTGTGAAACACGTGCGGCGGCTTTAGCAAACGACGCCGCATTTCGCTGCTCGACCTCAAGGAAACACAGCAGGTCTGAACTGTGACACTCAATTCACATGCGCAGGGCGGAGGTGGGCGCCGGGATGTGACCTCACTGCTCTTTCTCCGTCCTCCACAGCAAACCCTCGCCCCCCCCCCCCCCCCGTCCCCCTCTCTTTTAAAGTACGACACGCTCCCCGCAGCCCCGCCCGCCGCCTGCAACCGTTCAGTCCCCTTAAATCAACTGGACATGTGACGAGGGGGCGGGGGGGGGGGGGGGGGGGGGGGGGGGGGGGGTTCTTTCCTTTTTCAGAAATGACAAGTGCTGCACTCTGGCAACCTCTCGTCTCAGTTGGCTGGAAACTTTTTATTTTTTACAGCTGTCAGCTCTTTCACCTCACACTAACGCAAACGCCCAGAAAAAGTCGTCCTGGTGGGGGGGGGGGGGGCCTTAAGTGTCTGGCGGAGGCAGCAGATGGCTGTACGGTTATCTGAGGCCTCTTATCAAGTAACTGGTCAAAGAATATGAACGTGGCGAGAGGAGGGGGCAATGAAAAAGAGCTATTTTGGGGTTTTGCATGGAGGAAATATGATAATAATCATATTAATGCACGAGGATAATCAAAGCATTCTGGGGTTTTTTTCTGCATATACCGCCACTGCTTTGGGTGAAAAAAGGGATCACAGCAGCAGAGTAATGTACCACGTCACATGACAATTCCATGAACACATTCACATTCAAAACACACAAACACGAGCAAGTCAGAAGGGGCTGCGGTATTCTGACACCATTCTCTGATGGGAATTCATAACAGGCAACAAAAATGATAGTAATGAACATACGTAACAGAGGAAAAGCAGCTGGTCGCCGTCAAATGATATTGTATCTGTCAAGACTGATAGTTTTCACGGCACCACAATAGGACGAGGATCGAGTCTTTTTCGGGGGCATGGTTGTGGGTCGCGGGGCGGGATTGTGACGTATTCAGCGGGTGAATACGAGGGGGGGGGGGGGTGGACCACTGTGTCCTGAATCTCTCTTTCCATGGAGTGTGCACGCGTTCGCCTCCCGTGGGTGGATTTCAAACGAGCGGTGTACAATTGGAATCCATGCGCGGCAGCCGAGGGCGTGCACCACCCTCCATGGAAAAACACAGGGGGGGGGGGGGGGAAATCAGGGCACGGGGAATTGTGTCTGTGTGAAAAGAAAAAAAAAAAAAAGGACAGGAGAACACTCAGATGCCCCGCGGGGCGGCGCTGCCTTGCGCAGGGCGCGGGTCCTTTACCTGAGTTGTACGAATGTGAGCCTTTGTCTGTGAAAGCAGAAGCAGTAAGGTTGATGTGACACGGGCGGCAAAGACAAAGTATGCACGAACTACACAGATAAACACTTTAATAACCCAGAGAAATGATGGGAAACCGGTGAGGAGCGGGACTTGGAATTCAACCAAAACAAACTTTGAAATGGACGAAGCGTAGGTCAACTTTTTTCCCCCCACTTCACTGAAAGAATATTTATCCGTTATATGACCTGCAATTCATATGACCACTGCTTATTGTTCTCCTGTATGTATTTATACTATAGTGAAGTTGTTCCTTCAGGTAAAAAGAGTAAAAAGTCAAGGGCTGACTTATGGAGAACCTAATCAAATACTTGTATTGTTGCAACATAGCTCCGTACCTTCGTCAGCTCTCTATTACCAACAATTGCTCTTCATATATTTTTGATGCGGACAGCGACGGACGTTACTGACTCTGAGGTCGACAGTAGAGTTTGAGAGCTCAGAGTTCTGTGTCAGGGACGGCGGCGCTACGTACTCTGCAGCCGCCTCGTCGGACTCTCTCCGTGAAGCTGCCGGCGCTGCGTGTTGGGGGAGGCGCGCGGGAGCGGGATGGAGGACACGTCGTGCGTCTGCAGCTTGTACCAGTGGGGCTCGTCGTCCAGCAGCGCCGTCTCCAGCTCGATCAGGATCTGTCACAGGAGAGGGGCCGTGAGCTCGTCCCACAGAAAACCCCTTCCCGTCTTGCCGAGGTGTGTATTCTTTTTTTTTTCTAAAGAACTGTTTTACACAGAAAATGAGCAACTACAACAAATCCCCCTGTTCAGGTTGGACAAAGACTCCGACCGTCAAGAGGCTCCATCAAGGGGCTGTGACCCTGATTCAAGGGGACGGGCCGAGACTCTGTCAGTGAGTGTCCCGGACGGGTCGGGGTGTGGGTTCCGCTTACCTCTCCGAGGAATTCGCTCTCCTCCTCCCTCACCCGGGCCTGGTCCCACAGCGTGATCTCCAGCATGCGCTCCCGGAACTCCCGCCGGTGCACCGGCGAATACATAAAGGTCTGGTTCCATTTGGGCTCTAAGGATTTCTTTACTGTTTTTGTTCTCCTCTTGCTTTTGTCGCTGGAGGAACAATAATTCACACTGTTTTTATTTACAACCACGGTAGAGAAGAGCCACGAACACAACAGACCAGCAACAGGACACATACTGTTTAAAGTGTTCCAAAAAGGGAAATCAATCTGTGCTGCCGGCTAATGCTCAACGCCTTCCTGGACTCAAAGAAATGACGTGACATCGAATCAATGTGGTGGGTAACATGGGCAGATGAGCGGCCGGTAACTCGTCCTTCTCTTACCTTCTGTCGGGGAGGAAGTAGATTTTGACGTACGGGTTCCTGGGCCGACCGTCTTCCCTGGGGGGCAGATCTTTGGCGCCCAGGATGGTGACAATGAGTTGATGGCCCACTTTGTCGTACCACAGTTTGACCTGCAGGGGCAGAGCAGAGACATCCTGCTGAGAGACAAATCAGGGCCCCCGATGAGTGACAGAGGCAGCACACAGGGAATAATGCAGGAGAAGACGAATGTCATCAAGTCAGTGGTCGAGTAATTTGCGTGGGTGCATCTGTGTCGTTTTATCGAGGCCCAGCTCGTGCGCACCGACAGTTGCTGACTACAGCCTATAGGGTCTTCTCCTGTATTTGCCCTTCAGACGAAAAAGAAGGAAGACGTCTTGCTGCTAAGATGATGTCAGATCACATGCTTGGTGGGAAAAGGTGTTTTTTATTGAAACGTGGCCTTATTGCGTCATTGTTAATATGGTATGTTAATGCTAAAGATGTCAAAATAAGATTGTGAGTCATTTTTTTTCGTCTCTGTGGTAAGAGACCCTCCGTTAGTCAAAAGATGTTGTGTGCATGGTGCCACACTTATTATATTATCTGTACCTTTGGGTATTCATGTAAAATGTCTCTCGTTGGAAACTTCCCTTGATGTATAAAGTTTACTGATGGCAACTGAGCGCAGCCGGCTTGAATGTCAATATCTGGAATTAACAGCGCGTCTGCCAGTGGCGATGATGATGCGTCTACTGTAGTGATGTTCTTTCTGATAGTCAACGGGCATTGATGTGGAGAAATCAATCATGCTGTTGCAAGAGCAGTCGCAGACAGTTCACACTGTAAGGGAAGTATGGACTCCAAGGGGGAGGCACTTAGAAGAAGGAGAAACGTCCAACAGAAGCCTTAAAGACAGTAGATGAAATGAGAAAAAGGAAAACTTCTAAGCTCTTGTCCATACTTCTGTGAAAATGTGATTATGAAAAGGGTCCGCGCCGTTTGAAACCGCCAGCTATACATGCAGCAACGCAAGAGCGAGAGAGAGAGCATTCAATACAAGTCGATAGATCTGCTGTTGGCACAAACAGACGGCGGGGGGCTCGCGGGGAAACTAACGGTACCCAACAATCTCTACACTAACTCGTCGCCCACCGAAACACCACGTACGGTGCGATCTGAGAACACCGCGGCGCCTGTGAATTGGCCAAATATTTTCCGAACAACATCCGTCTTGGAAGCTGAATGATTAGCGACATGTGTGTTGACACACACCGCTCGATTATAAACTGTGCAAATACACAGTCTTTTCCGGCGGTACAAACATCAAACACACACGCACGCACAAACTCAAACGTCGATGACATGCGCCTCAGCTCCGTGTCATGTGTTTTAGACACAGACAGCTGCACACTCGCTTGTGCATAGCAATATTTTTGCATCGAATCGCCATATTAAAGTTTGTTGAAGATGCTCTGAAACCAGACATCAAGACTAACCGACTCAAAATTACAGAGTCACACAAAGTGATTCTACAACAGGACCAGCCTGATGTTTACGATGAAATAATAAAAAATATTTCATCGAGTCCCGGTTTAAACCATCCAGGGCCTTTCTGTGTGGAGTTTGCATGTTCTCCCCGTGTGTGCGTGGGTTCTCTCCAGGTTCTCCATCTTCCTCCCACAGTCCAGAGACATGCAGGATGGGGTCAGGTTCACTGGAGACTCTACATTGACCGTAGGTGTGAATGTGAGAGTGAATTGTTGTTTGTCTCTGTATGTGGCCCTGTGATAGGCTGGAGACCTGTCCAGGGTGAACCCCGCCTCTCGCCCAATGTCAGCTGGGATTGGCTCCAGCCCCCTCGCGACCCCTTAAGTGGATTAAGCGGTAGACGATGGATGGACTAATCTGCAATTTGAAATTCAAACGAATCCTGTTCAAGCTAGATTTGGTTATGTCACAAATACAGAAAACCACTCGCTGTCGAATATGCGCAACGCACATTCTTCCAGCTGTGGTGAGTGCGCCGCGCCGCCAGTGTTATTCATGTCACACTGAAGCAGAAAACAACCCAAGTCTGTTGTCCCCCCCCCCCCCCAAATAAAATCATTACCAAACAAGATGCGGTCCAGACTCAGCAGAAGAAATCAGGCAGTGGAAGAGTGTCTCTTTAACTGTGTTCAGATTAGTCGAGCATGCAAGCCGCCCGAGTACAATGATGTGAATGGGTTAAAAAAATGAGTAACAATAACTGTCATCATACCGGTGATGCCAAGAAATCAAAAGAGAAGAAAAAATGACACAATGCACTGCACTGAGAGGGGAAACTTGAAGCTGCCATTTTCCCCGGGGGAATGCATTTTCCAAAGTATGGAAACAGAAAAAAAAGGCCAGTCAACAGTCAATGAGCGAAGAGCAAATAGGAGATTGTGCCCTGCAGACAGGGCCCATTACCTGGACCCTAGGGGCAAAAGGCGTTGTTCTTCTACTAAGGCTTTGGCTCTGGATAAGCAAAATTAAACGGCAAAAAAAAAAAAAGAAAGGACAAAAAAAAAAAAGAACATACAGTAAAACCAAAACCCCACAGTACAACAACAAAAACTCACAATACACTGTTAACACAAGTGGAGTTTGCAGTTTGACATTGGAGATTTCGGTCTTTACATCTTTACATTTATGTCTGTGCTTCTCTGCTCCTCTCTGCTTTATCAAAGATCACTTCAGGACCCGCACTTCTCCGCACACAATTATACATCTCTCTTCTTTCTTCTCTGGGCCCTTTCTCCTCCTGCCTCAGAGCTTTGCGTCACAGCGACGTGAACCCTCTGTCGATTTCCTTAAAAACACAATTTCCTTGAAGGCTGCTCCAAAAATAGCGCGCTCCGACAAGTTCCCTGCCGTGTGGAATTACTCATCAGGCGCCGCAGCTCGCACGAGGTGCATTCAGAGGAGCGAACGGCCCCAGCGATTAGCTGTTCACGGATTTCAAGGGCAGATGCAGCACAAATACAATGTGAAGAAAAGGGGCTTTTTGCAAATCGCGGGGCTAATGCTGCGTTCCAGTTCACCTCGGAACTCGGAACTCGGACCCCGGAAGTCGGGATAGTGACTTTTCCTCCGACTACCAGGGGCGCGCCATTTGCAATTTCCGACCCGGAGGTCGTGACTCCGAGTTTCCGAGATCACACTGGAAGCGATGAACCCGACTTCCAAGCTCCGAGTTCCGAGGTGAACTGGAACGCAGCACTATTCTGATTGGCCGACAGGACGCAGTTGTGCCGCATGCTGTCCGAAAAATGACTCCGCGGGACGCCTCGTGATTATTAAGATTCAATCCCAGTGGCAGTCATAACCCGAGCCTTTTCTTCTAAATATCGATGTTTGGAGGAAACACATTGTCCGAGAGGTGTAACCCAGATGCTAAAGCTGTTTCCCTCGTGGATCCTGAATTTGAGCGGTGATTTATCTCTCGCTTTAATTCAATCCTTTTACCCGTTTACCCCAGGAGGCATTTTATACGAGATAATGGACAACACACACACGGTAACCCGATCTACAAATCCTGCGCTGGGTTTTGATAAAGGGCCAGCTGAACAGACAGGGTGAGAGAAGCTGTGCCTGGGAGACCTAACGGGGATTGAAGGTGGGATTTTAGATCATATAATGAACGCACAATGTGGATATTACGCTCTCTAACCTCGCCTATTGATATGACTTCAATCAAACAATGCAGCGCATCCAGAGGATCTCAGGTGCGTCAGTCTTCATGTCATGCCGAGGCCACTTACTGAAAGCTGTCCTGACAGATACTGGGGGGCGTCCCGCAGCATACTGGGACTCATGGGGGATGTGACGGAGATGGATGGGCGGTCCATCTTCTGAGACTCGAAGGAACTCGAACCTGAAAACACAGATTCGATTATAGAGGAAAGTGATGCTGGTGGTAGTTTTTGTAATTTTGGCGAACCGCGACGAGGTGAAAACGAGACAGGGGCCACAGAGAGACACCCGCAAGAAGAGAGACTGGAGGAGGGCAAGAGACAATGCCATGAGACAGAAGTGACAGAGGCAACTCACTTGATTCCAGTTGTGCATGTGTGCTGTCTGGGATCCTCGGAATATCTCTGAAGGGAGAAAAACAAAAACAATAAAACAGAAAGAGCGTGAGGCAGACGGGGAGGATCAACTTGAGCTCACGAGGAATCCACTGCGCTTTGACCCCATCGGCCTCCACCAAGCGTCCCCCTCAGCGGCACAGAGCAGGTCGGACAACGGGAACTGACGAGGCCAAGGTGCGGCCGCTCGCCAAGCGCATTCCAAAAAGACAACCCAAGAGGAGAGTATGAGCCGGGCGACGGGCTTTCGTCCCGCGCGCTCCGAGCCACGCGAGGGGCCGAGCCGCTCGCCGAGCCGGGGCCGGAGGGAGGAGCAGATATTGGGAATAAACTAGTCGACCCCAATCCTTCGCAGACCTATTCTGTGAGACCGTAAGCTGTCGTCCCCCGCGGACTTCCCGCCACATGTCTCAATATTGCAATTCGAGTTGTTCCGGTCCGTGGGGGCGGTGGTACGTCAGTTTCGTTCGGTGGAAGGCTGATCGGATTCGTTTCGGTTTGGGGTGCGCGTGTTGCCCATGAGCTGTCTACTAAAAGACGTTGTTCTGATTGAGTTCATCACATGTGAAACTATAAAATCAATAAAGAAAAAGGGCACATATTTACTGCACAACAGTTGCATTAATATCAAAAAGTCCTTCAAAAAGATTCTACATTCGAACCTATACATGTTGTACCTTACTTGGTAAGAAGCAGGTGGACAGACAATAGTGTTGGCGTTACTCGTACTTGATAAAAGGAATACAGATTTCGGCACAAACTGTCCTCCACTTTCACCAGAGCTGTCTTGTGACGAGGACAATGAGTGTGTGTGTGTGTGTGTGTGTGTGTGTGTGTGGGAGCTCTCACCCTATAGGCCGTGAGACCACCAACTCCACCTGCGGCTCAGGCTTGGATTCTAGTATGATATTGTAAACTTCTTTAAATGTGGCTCCTTGTAAAAGCTTCCCGTTCCACTCCAGCACCTGGTCACCTGCAAAAAAAAAAAAGAAAAGACACCGAGTATGACACGGAATCTTTCCAGCTCATATGTGAAACATCGGGTCGGATTTCTTTTTTCAAATACCTGGCCTGAGGTGTCCGACAGTGTCCGCTAGACTTCCTTTCCTCACTTTGGTGATGAAAGCGCAGAGTCTGCCCGATTCTGTCATCTTGCCTCCCACCACCTGCGGAAGCAGAGAGCACATGAGCACGCGCGCAAACTCAACTTCGCTGTCGCTGTAACCACGGCATCACTGTGCCATATTGACCCCCATGAGGCGTGTGCGTGTGTGTTGCAGTTGGCAGAAGCACAAATACATTGTTCTGCCAAAGAATCCTCTTGATGCCACTGATTTCAGCTGCTGCCTGCGAGGTGTGAGTCCTCCATAAAAGCATGACGAGCAGAGGGTCAATGGTAAAAATCCATCTCCGCACTCCGGTGCCGCTCGGCGGGTTCTGTTAACAGCGCAGGGCCCGCGGGCCACCGCGGCACTACTGCGTGGCCCATAGCTGTCGTCGCTCTCCACTCCGCTCGGCTTACGCGGGCATCATACGAATAAAAATCCCCTCTTAATGGCAGCTGAATGCCAACATACAAAGGAGCTTAGGGGGAGTCTGCTAAATGAAATGGCTTTACGTAACCGGCAGGAGCCAGGGAGGGAGGTAGAGAGCGAGGGGGGGGGGGGGGGGGGGTGGAGACGGGCCGCGAGGGCGAGGCTGGCAGCCTAACTCACGGACCGACGGGCCGAGTTGGTCGGTTGGCTGCTGCTGAGCAGACACAAACGTGCCATTTCAGGAGGCTCATTCAATCAGTAATGATTTTTTTCCCCCCATCTTGCTGCTCACTGTTCTCTCTCTCTCCTCCTCCTCCCGGCCCACCACCATGCTCCCTCTGGACTTTAGCTGCTCAGCTTTTCTTTTCTTTTCTTTTCTTTTCTTTTTTTTTTACCAGTGCGCACCACCCACAGATTTATGCAACAGCTAAAAGAGAAGGGAAACCAATATCTACAACAACTACAGTGACTGCGATGAAATGACCGGGTTTGAATCAATAGACGTGAATATTTAACAATACAATATAAGTTAATATGTGCGGATTGAGACGGTGCAATATCGCTGCAAATATAATAACATTTCAATTTGGGATGTGACGACATTGAGCGGCTTCTGGACTGACGTGTTTCCGCCGAGAGTTCACGAAATGAGAATCACAGAGCTCCATATAAACTGCTCCTCATGATTGTTCATCAGGAATATGATCAAGTCTCCAATTAATATGAATACAGAGTAACGCATCATCAACAATTGGAAGCCACGGAGAAAAATCTAAAGTTAGGCCACAAATAGCTACAGTTTCATGTGAACATAAAAGTACATTTCCAGTCAAGAGTCACGTGTACCTGTCAGATCCCCCCAGAACTCTTAGGTTATGTCATACATAATACATGCGTGTATTTTATAAGTAGCATGGCGGCGGTCGGGGGGCTGTGTGCATCACAAACACACAAACGGGCGAAGAGACACGCGACGAGCTCACCTTCAGACCGAGCAGCGCTCCCGAGTCTCGGGGCACACTTCCATCCTTCATTCGCTTGTTGAGCAAAATTCGGCCTATGAGGCGATCCCCATCTTTGGACGGCTGCCACGTCACCGGGTGCTACAAGGTCAGAGCAACAACACACCTTTCGTTTAACAACTCATCCACTGGAAGTGGATCGCACAGGACCACAGCAGACAACAGTGTCCATAGTGAAAAGGGGAAGGGGGGGTGGGGGGGGGGGGGGGGGGGGGGGGGGGGGGGACAAGGGGGGTGGAGAAAGGTCACACAAACTCTGTCGCCTCGTCAAGACTTTGTTTGTATTTTAGCGTGCGTAATTAATTTCCAAATGAAGGGATGTGATGTCCCTAAGTGTAAACCCGGACGAAACACAAACCCAACTCCCTAATGGAGTCGGGTGTCGTTTGCAGAGCTTGTGTGAACCCGCCAGCGTGAAGGGGGAGTGGGCTTCATGCGGCGCCCCATGCAGAGGAAAGCAAGCAGCCACGACGCTCCTCCTCAAGCTGGAGCAGGAAGAGCGGAGTCTCGCTCCGGTGCTTCACGACACGCGTACGGCCGCCGCCGAGTGGAGGAGTGAGGGGACAGAGGACAAGGGGGGGGGGGGGTAGGGAAAGACCATCTATGATACAAGAACCAATGAGGTGGACCATGAGGCGTCAGTTCAAAGAATGACGAAAAACAGAAAGCACAGAATAAAAAAAGCCATGAAGACAGAGATAGGGTGAAAATTCAGATGCAGCAGTGGAAGGGAAAAAAGAAAAACATTTTTCTGTGTGTGTGTGTGTGTGTGCGCGTGTGTGTGTTTGTGCAAAACAAAGTCCAATCTTTCCCTGTTTTATGCTTTTTACAATAAATAGAGTTTGGCTGTAAAAGTGAATGGAAAGTTGGGACTGGGTGCTCGGGGGGGGGGGGGCAGCAGAGTGAGGGGGGGGGCCGAGTCAAGGTGTTCCTACTGCACCACACAGGACCGCTGCAGAGCAAGAGCACAACACACGGAGGAGAACGAGCATGCGACTCGGAGAGACCCACATTCCTGTGCGCCATGACAAACAAGAGAGGTTTGTGTGTGTGTGTGTGTGTGTGTGTGTGTGTCAGTGCTTTTTCTTTTTAACAACTACTGTAAAATGTGTGGGTTCTGGTTGGGGAGCAAAAAACAGCAAGTACAAGTAGCAAGCAGAGAGGGTGCCCCCCCCCCCCCCCCCCCCCCCCCCTCCCCAAAAGACACCGAGCAAGGTGAAGCCAAAAGTAACCGAAAAACAAAATAAGGAACGAAATCGCAAGAGAAAACAATTTATACGTCAAATTAAAATAAAATAAATATAACAAACATCTCACCTATTTACACTTAGTGACAAAGAGCAAACAAAGACTGGATGGGTAGGTCATAAATAATAATAATAACAATAATAATAATAATAATTATGATTATAATAATAATTTAAAAAAATAATAATACAAATAATAATAATAACAACAAAATGCAGGCTAGATTGTCTCAGTACCTTCTCACTATGGCTATGCTCCTCGTTTAGGGTAGTGCTACTGCACGTATCAACTCCCGAGTCTTTAACCTGCGGTTCACACCATGCCAAGTCCTCTTCAAATGAGTGTCCCCCAAAGCGCACCATTTTCTTTTGCCTCTCAGATAAGGTGTGTGTCGGCTCGGACATAAGTGTCTGCCCAATAGTTTTTCTTTTTCCCCTTTGACTGTCCCCTACAGGTGTGGGATAAAAAACAGAAAGGAAAAACAGAAAAACAACATGCAAAGGTGTAAATAAAACGAAGGAAACATGGAATGACAAAAGACTCCAGGAGGAAAGGGGGTTGGGGGGGGGGGGGGGGGGCAGAGAGAGAAAGAGAGAGAGAGATATTGGGATTAGGGGGCAGGGGGAGGAGGGTTGGGGGGGGGGGGGGGGTTCAAGGCAGGGCTCCACATGTCTCACCAAAGACATTGGGGAGGCCTCGCTGCTATGCCAAGACGCATGGTCCCACCAATGGCCATCCAAATCTCCTGTAAGGTGGTGGGGGCGGGGGTCAGGGTGCACATACACAAGAGAGGACAGCGAGAGGGACCAGTGAGGACACCACCAACCAGGACGTACGGACATTAACACATACTCACACATTATACAGCTTCAGGACGCAACAAGACACACACACGCACACACACACACACACACGCACACACACACGCACACACACACACACACACACACGCACACGCACACTGCTCGAACTCAAAAGGTGGTGATCGTGTGCGACTCCACGACGCCTGCGGAGAAAGAAAGATGCAGCTCAGGTAACAATACAGTACACAGAGGACCAATGCCGATTTGACCACCTCCCCGCGGCTACAGGGAGGGACATCGGTGAAAATCCCTGCGCTCACTGAGTGGTACGGGGGGGACAACAACCTGTGAGGTCCTTCACGCGGCTCACGAGTCAGTCAGCTGTCGGCATGACTGATGTGCTCCACCGGCACATCCTCGTAAAGGAACTGACAGCGTGTAAATTCAATGGCAATGGCCATTTTAAATGTTATTCGCTTACACCTGCAAGTCAATTTACAACTCGGGAAAGAAGTGAATTAAAGCTGCAAGCGGCGTTAAAGGGCCCTCACACGTGTGGGTGGTGGACACGGATTCTACTTTCTCATATAGTAAAGCTTTGTAAAAGGAGAACGAGTGTAGCATTCCAATAAAAAGAGCAGAAACAGATGAAGATCCTCCTACACACATATGAACTTGCTCCATAAAAATATGGCAACAGAAACGGAATGAATGAAAAATGATTCTATTTGGGGATGGACAACAAAACCTGGTACTAAACAAGCCTCAGGTGAACGACTAGATCCATCCCTACTGTCTGACTAAATTTGAACACGATATTAATAACCTGTTGGGGTATTAATACATGCAAAAGTAAACAGCCTATAACTTCCTGTCGAGACTATGACTATGATTAAGAATTAGCCTGCTCTTTGAAGCAAGAGTATATTTTACAGTTTAGTTTCTTTATAGGAAATCAAACGGAAAACAGCACTATATTTGTATTGTGGAGGAATGTTGGTTTATATATATATATTTTATTTTTTTTTCTATGTTCAAAATTGGGAAATTATGGGAAACATCAGTCAGTGTGTCGTGTCTAGTTCCAATACCGTACTCACATTTGGTTAAAACTCAAGATATTCTTAATGAAGCATTATCAAGGTCTTAAAGCTTTTCTAAATTTGAACACGATATAAATAACCTGTTGGGGGATTAATATACTAAAAGCAGTCATTTCCTGTTGCCACTAGGTGGCACTGTGACGGGGACTGAATATCGGCATTTAGAATGTGTTCGCGCCGTGACTTTCATCAAGCACGTGCAGTTTGGTACAGATTTGTGATCATGTACAGGCCAGTTACGAAGTGCTTCCTGTTTAATTAAGAAACATGGTAATTCTGCAGCACGCTACGGACCTGCCGTTCAACAAAAACTAAAAATTTCAAAATTGGAATTTGATCGATTCATAAATGACAAGTTCGGCAAAGTATGCGGATACGAAATGAAAAAAAAACAAAACCTAAAAAATGCCTCGAAAGACTAGAAGATAATCAAGGGAACAATATAGGTGCTGTGGTTCTCATGGAATTGCTCATATCAAAGCAAATGAAGGATGAGGGGTGTAAAGAATAGAGAAGGTCCATGTGGTGCTGCCGTGCACTCGGCAGACACTGACACTGACACACTAGTGAACCGCGGAGCTGCGGGGCCGAGGTTAGGTCTGTCTGACCCCCCCCCCCCCCCCGAGCAATACACATCACATTCCCCCACACTTCACTAACCCTGCAAAGAGCCGTCGAACCCTAATGGATCCATGCAGGACGAACCCTCCTCCAGGCATTATCTGACCGAGGATTCAATCTCGGGGAAAAATCAGGGAGGTCTGATGGAAGGGCGTTAAAAATAGACGGCGTATGCTTCTGAGTGTAGAGGAAGGAGGCGATGGGGGGAGGGGGGGGGGGGGGGGGGGGTCAACAGGAAGGCGTTTTCAATATGGAGAAGAAAGAAGCGGCACAAAAGAAGAGTGCTGTGTAAAGGTAGTGCCGCTGTGAATTAAATGGGGCCACAACTTCCAGTTTCCTTCCACAATGACATCACACACGCAAGTGATGCAGAAAGGCAGCACCTGACATCCTCACCATGAGGAGTGCCTTTTCACATATTTGTCCTCGCCTATTGATTATGATAACAACGTACTCACCAAAGTACTTGCTGATTCAGGTTCTTGTTTTACAAGCTGACAACAATTTACCATATAATCTAAGACGGGGAGGGGGGGGGTCTGAGTGCTCATGTCTTTTTAGCAATGTCATTGTGGTCTCATATCTCGCTAATTAATTAAGGTGAGTGCGTTGTGATTATTGTTTATAGGAACGATGGCTGAAACTATCACAACACAATCAAAGTTAACAGAGAAAACGCTGATTCTATTGGATTTAGCATTTCTCTGGGGATGACGCTGCGGTGGCTAGTTGGCTGCGCTTCAATACTAGTACTGGTTAATATCAATGTCCATATCTGTAGTGAAATACTCATTTTCACACCTCGAATGTCAATCATTGTCCGAGTTGGGACAGTGAGCCAGTGTCCCTCTGCTCTCATTGTCCACCCATCAGTGTGGGCGAGGGTGACAAGTGCTTACTGTACACAGTTATGCAGCGTGATGAAACAACATTACGGGCGTCCCTTCGATGGACTCTGCCCTCTGTGGCCCTCCAACCAACAGCTGACAACAGTGATTACCCTCTTGTGTCGGCAGCATTAACACCAGGGCACAGTTCATCGTGGCAGAGACACTCTGCGTCGGACGAGTCACTCGCCTAATGATAGTTCACACGGCTTAAGGCCTCAGCATTTTACGATCGGGGAGAGGAAGAGACGCGTAATGCAAATCACCTTGTGTCCGACAGAGAGAGGTTTTACATTTATTTGTTTCTATTCTGGATCTACAGGTTTGATTTGATACCTGCTTATTATCAATATTATTTTATTGCTTTGATCGTTGCCTCTTTTTGAATTGTCTTGCAGGGTTAGACAGATAGATAAATACTTTATTCATCCCAAGCTATATATATATACAATATATACACAAATAAATTATAAAATATAGAATTGCAAAATAAGTTGTCCTTGCTTTGAAAGGCGCACATGAATAAAACGCATTATCATTTATCACTACGGACCGAAATTAGATTCCACGTGGATAATATCAAGGTCATAACAGTCCCAGTTTCACCTCCACCTGCGCCGCCCGCCCTCAGCGTGCGTCAAAACGTGGAGGCGCGCAGCCGCTCCCCTTTTTATTTCCCCGAAGCTTTATTAACAGTGGCACGCAACAATCGGGCACTGATCCCCAGCGAGGCATTGTGTGTGTGTGGGTTTTTTTTTTTTTTTTTCAGGGAGCAGGAAACTCATCACGGCCGTAAATTGTGAGCATCAGCAGTCTGCGCCCGGCGCTGCCGTTTCGCTCCCCGGCTCCGAGGCCCCCGCAAAGTGCTGATTCAGGGCAAAAGGCAGAGCTCAGGCAGTGGCGGAGCTCACAACCGGCAGGCTCTCCATCACTCTGACAGCTCAATAAAAACCAGTGTAAACTATTAATTGGATCATTAATTATTGATGCTGTTTTTACTACAATTGGAGGGGCAAGAGCCGAAGGGGAGGCAAGGGTGAAACAGTGTGTGTGTGTTTAAACAGGCGCCATGCTACGGAGGGAACACGGTGTCGCGTTGATCGGCTCCGAGCGGATCCGAAAAACATATTAGTGCCCTAATGTTCCGAAATAAAAAGGTCAGCAAACTCCTGTTGCTATTGTGCACATAGCACAGAGGCGGTGCCAATCAAGGTGAAATGAATAACCGTGTTTTTTCGAAGGGACAAGCTTGATGACGCAGAGTAAACTGGGCTGCAAGGACTGATCCCAAGCGCCATTAAAGAGGACGTAACACACACACAGGCCGCCACGACGCAACGTCCACCTCTCTGCCGCCGCCAGCCCGCCAGGCCTCTCCCTTTTCTGTCTGTTCGGCACTCTTATGAGGCCGCACGTCAGGGGGATCAATAAGGAGGAGAACACGGGGAGAGGCCATCGCGGTAAATCAGTCTCCGTAGTGCTGGCGGGCACAAGCCGGGCCTATCGCGGCAGGCACGCCCTCCCCCCTCCGGTCTCCCCCCCCTCCCCCTCCTCCTCCCCCTCCCCCTCCTCCTCCTCCTCCTCCTCCTCCCTGTGGTTTCGCCTCCTCCCTGTGCCGTGGAGCCCCTCCTCCTGCCTCAGAGAGCCGGCCGCCGCCCACGCCCATCTCCTGATCTGACCCAGTCAAGTCGGGTGAACGAACGCCCGGACGCTGACGGGTCAATAAAAAAAAGAAGGCGTTGTACCTCTCTTCCACTATCGCCTCACCTGCAGTTACAATGAAGGTTATTTGCTTAGTTGCTCTGGCGTGTTTAAACTCTTTTATTTCCCTCTCTGGCGATGTTCTCTGAGGGAGCTAATCAAGCAGCGTTTGGTTTGACTCCTGGTTCTGCTGATACATCTATTCCATTCCTACAGCCATTCTATATTTGTTCCATTTGTTAATTCTATGTAATACAAATATGCACTCAACTTGATGGTAGAGCCCGACTGATGTAGCGCTTGGCCGATATGAACCTTTCACAGATATGTTAGTATCAGCGTTTGCCGATATGCGCTGATATGAAAACTTTTCTTTTACAGAATAATCAACGCTTACAAGCTCTATGTATTTCGGTCATATTTGTGTTTCTTGCTTATTCTTTTACTTACATATAATAAGTTAATGGTTAAACTGTAAAATGTCATGCCTCAATTGTCTTAAGGGTTTTCATAACATTTCAGAAATCACTGCCATTAATATTTAGTGAAAATGTTTTACTCCCAATTATCAGTATCAGCATGACCCCCCCCCCCCCCCAAAAAAAAATAAAAATAAAAATCGATATTGGTCTTTAAAGCTGTCATATTTTGGATCTGACCATATCATAAAAGCTGAACATTATTGCTGCTGTCTATTACATAATCAAGTCGACTTTGAAAGAGTGCGATTGCAAACGTGGACACTGGTTTAATACAAATGCTTCAGTAAAGCATCAGGCTCCCTGCATGGACAATATCACAGCAGGTCAAACTGGAACATTACACCTAAATAGATGAATAGCTGCACACAATCAGCGGAGGATGATAATAATAATAATAATAATAATGACATATTGAATTTATAAAGGGCTTTCTATGTTCTATGTTTGTTCAGGTGAAGAGTTGAACTGCTCTGCTTCCCCCCTCGCTGACCTGTGCGGGAGGCAGACAGACGGCGACGGGAACAACAGAAGCCCTGACCCTCAGAGCAGCCCGCCGCCTCTCCCTATTTTTGGTTTCATGGCTACCTGGAAACCTGGAAACTCCCACATCAATAATGGAGCGCCCGCCGCTGCCTCCGTCCGCGAGAGAGAGCGGTTACATAACAGACCCACTGAATTCTCCCACTCTCCTCAGGATCAAACATTTTGAGGAGCTCTGGTCGGGTGCTACTGTGCTCTCCTCCCGTCTCGCCTTTATTCCTCCTCTCGTCAACCCGCTCCTCCATCTCGCTTTCTTTCAACATATCTTAGGAAAAATGCGTCCACGATGGCGGGCTGCTGTCAACCAGGTGGGGCAGTCATGAAGCGAACAGCCTCAACAATTGCGGCCGAGGTTGAGTCAATGCAAAGTGGCATTTAATTCCGTCGCTCTGACCGTTTACTTGCCGGTGTGCATTTACACACTTGGACAAGAGCACGCGTGTCTCTGCGCAGGTAGGACGTTTGCCACGAGCCGGCCGATGTCCATTTCTATTTTCCGCAAAAGACAGACAAGGTGAAGCCAATAACACTTCAGTTACTTGTAGAAATAATTCACAGCATTATTTTAACGTTTAAAGGGGCAGTAAGTGATTCCGGAGAAAGCCTGTTTCTCTCTTTGTTGTTGGTGTGATCTTACTGATCTGGCCGGGGCCTCGAACCCGCGACCTCTGACGCACTAACCACTAAAGGCCGAAACCACGGAGTCGCAGCGCCGCCCGCCAGCACGTCTCTTAAGGCGTCGACGAAGGACGTTTACAAACTGCGCTCGCGGTCTTGTGTGGTGCGGTCCGCACCATTTTTGATTTAAGGAGCCTGGGCTGCGCCCCAAACCATGGACTTCTTTTCGGCGCGCACACACACAAAAGCGACAGCTGACGGACGGTGAGGAAATATTCGCGTTTTTTTACAAAACGTGTATTGCTTTAGAATCGCTTACTGGCCCTTTAAATAGTCTTTTTGCACAGTTATTTAAGTGCGGCTGGTATGAGCGCTGACACAACCGTACGGAAGTCAAGGGGTTATGCCTAACTACAGGAGAACATCACCCTCTCCTCCTTTTATTGCCATTTTCTAATAGCCTCCATTAATTCATATGCAGCAGTGATGACATTAAACTACTCAATTGAATACGCTCAGCTCACCTTTGCTTCACTAGACACCCACAACCCCCAAACCCTCTGTCTGCCAGTTATGTCACATCGTCCCTGATCAAGTGAAAGCAACGCGTGCCAGCAGGAGCAACAGGATCAGGGGCCTTGAGAGCAGCAGCATTCCATTCGTTTGAAAAAAAACCACACACACACACACATCCACACTGAAACGTGTCTGGCTCATGTGCGCAGGCCTCGTCCTCGTAGGCGCCGGAGCTGTGAGGGTAAAATTCACAAATAACAAACATAAAATGCAGAAGTGCTTTGCACAAACGCCGGGCTCATTATTTTTTAAAAGGTTTTTCTTGGACCTTCAACTGTGACGGTTGAGATTTTTTTAATAAAAGAATCGGATGTGTTTAAAGATTAAAGACACAGATTAACTGCTTCATCATCAGAAAGTAATCATTCTATGGAAAAAAATGTATTTTACTGCAAATCTACAAAGTGGCTGCAAAGATTTATAATTTCATCAATCTTTGTCCAGATTGTTGTACCGACGTTGTTTGGCTGTTTTATGAAACTAAATGAACACTGATGCATTCTAAAGATTTCCTTTAACCGAAAATAATGAGCCCATGCACACATAAAGAGTACACATGAACTTACTGACATACAAAGCACGTATACAGACTGTGGACAGGGGGATCTGAGGGTTATATCTGAGTCAACAGCTGCAAAAATCACATCAACATCGATATCAACATGAGACAAGCGGGAATAATTGAACGATTATTAAATGCAATATGACTTTCCAAACAATATTGTGTCAGTAAGAATCTCTTTACAATTGCATGACAAAGCATCTGAGCAGTATGCATTTCTTTAGTAAACAGTAAATGCTGAATAAAGACTGAGAGAGGCTGCTGGTGTGTGTGGCTCCTACCTTTCTCACTGACTGACTCACTCTCTATCTCCACGTCCTCGCAGCTGGTGTACTCCGGTGTGGTGGCCAGCTCCTCCTCCGAGCTGCTCAGCGACACTTGCCGCATCTTCCCTCCCTTTTTGGTTTTGTGGGGCTTGGGGGGTGGCGGGCGCACCGACTCCGACTGGTCCGAGCTGAGAGAGTCGTTCCTCAACATGCTCTCCATCTTCTCCCTCTTGGTTTTGCGGACGGCTGAACTGGGGTCCAAGTGGTGCTGCTGCCTCCGCATGGGATCCCCACCTCCGCCCGTGTCTCCTCTCCGCAGGTCGCCGGACCGGTCGCCCAACACGGGGCTGCGGTGCGGCGTCGGGGGGCTGTGGTTGGACGTTCTGTGACCTCCGAGGCCGGGGCCCATGGGCCCCGGGGAGGATCGGTCGACAGAGTAGGAGCGCTGTCCCACCATAGGCGGCCGGCGCTCGGTGAGATGCTGTCGGGACAGCCGAATGGGGCCCGGCTCGTCCTGCTCCGTGTAGGCCAGGGAGACGTCGCTGTGGCGGCGCTCGTGCCTCAGGCGGCCCACCTCGGCGTGCATCCTCATCTGCTCCTCGTAGGGCTGCGGCTTCACGGGGTAGCGCGCCAGGTTGGGGTCGCTGCGGTAGCGCGTCTGGAACTCCTCCTGGCGCTGCCGCTGGAGGTCATACTCACTGGGCGGTCCATCTAGCTCCTGGTCCAGCGGGTATTCCTGGGAGTGCCAGCGTCCCGGGCCCCGTCGCTCCCGGTAGCCCATCCGCGCCGCATCCGCATCTGGGTACATGTGTGGGCCCCGCGGAGCCCGCCGAGGGTCCCCATCCCCATAGTCGGACGGTGATCTGGGCATGCCGCCGTCCGTCGGGGCATACTGTGAGTGGTCGCCCCCCTCCCTTTGGTCGTACTTTTGGTTTGGATCCCTGGACGCAGACGGGCTTCTTTTCCTGTGGATCACAGAGGGAGAAGAAAACAGTGGCATTCAGTGGTCAATCCACTTCAGAGCGGACGTTCTCCCATTCTTTTTAATATACATTATGTATCGTGATTTATTTATAACCCCGTGGTTCGTGTTGATGCGGCTCAATTACTAATTTCCGGTGAGCGTGCAAGTGCATCTGCTGGTACGCTGAAGCCTTGGAGTCTGGAGTCTATATCCTTCTCTCCACTTTGCCCTGCACTGCTTTGGATTCAGTCCCTGTCAAGACCTAATGAAAGGCCTGCTCTGTCACACACATACACAGGCAAGAGAGAGTGGGAGAGAAAATGAGAGCAAGCAGCAGGATGCAGCACCACACCCTCCTCGCACTGCAACAGACTCTATATAACATGGCTGACTCCTGCTCGCCGTTTAGCACATTTTTTTGCATGAAGCTGTAACTGTTCTCCAGAACACATGACCTAATTAAACAGCACGGCATGTGATGCAGACAGCTACGCAGCCGGCATTCTTCTCATATATGTCTGCCCAAAAAAAAACTATTCATATTAGATAAACATACATTCGTGCAGTCGGAAATCGTGTCGGACTATTTGATTTGATTCAGAAGGTCACACAGTCTTAACACGGACTATTTTTCTGTCTGATATTTCACTCCTGTAAGTGCCGCAGGCGATCTCTCATTTTCATTCTGCGAGCGTCTGATTACTTTGTTGATGTAGGTGCTTAAATCATCATCATCTGTAATGCATTACAAACAACAGGATGACACAAGACAAACAACACCGGTCGGCCTGGATGTGACCTGTTTGTATTTCCGAATTAATTGTGTGTGTGTGTGTGTGTGTGTGTGTGTGTGTGTGTGTGTGTGTGTGTGTGTGCGTTCGCACAAAAGACAGTGTACTGAGAACAGTACATTGATAAATGATTTGGAGTTTCACAGATTGTATCCGTGTGCACAGTACAATGGACATTATGGGATGTAGAGCGGCAATAAGAATGTGTCAGGGGTCTGTCTGAATGTATGGTCCCCCCAGAGGAAGGTATCGCCAAAACATTATTATTATTATTTTTTCAAACATTGTGTAAAATCACGTCTTGGTCTTGAGTACTTGGTCTCACTACTTGAAGAGAAGTAAGATGTATAAACAAGTACAGTCAGGTTGGGAATTAGCGGTCACTCATCTTTTCATCGTCCGACTGTCTGAATGGACACCAGCCAGGAAGTGGACGAAGCGCCCGGAGGAGGCTCGCTGCGTGTTAATGCATTTATTACTGTGTTCCGAATCAATTATTCACGGGGCCACTTTTCTCCTACATTTCTCCCACTTTTCCGCCAAAATAATAATGACATCTTGGTGAGGGGGAGAAAAAAGCTCGATGAAGCATTCCCTTCATTTTCGTACGTGACAACTTTCCATAAATTTCAAACGGCTTCGTTAATTGCAGCTGCCGAGCCTTGCTCTGTGGCCGAGGTGAAGGCTGCACACGTGCGATCGTCCAACAGGAGGCTCGGCGCCCGTCGCCTGGATCACACTCGGAGGATGACGAAGGCGCAGGCCACGAGATGTCAGCTCTGTGCTGAAGCACATGCGGCTAAAGACACTTATTTTTTGGGTGTTCTCTGCGTTGAGTAATCTCACAGGCGCTCGGTGGCAGCTCCAGGGAATGGGTTAGAATGACAAATGGGCCTCGTGTGCACCTCGTGAACTACTAAAGTTCAAATATGACCTGTTAGAGAGGCGCAGAAGAAGAGTAATGGAGCAGCGCAAATGTGTATTCCTGCAACATTAGTTCAAAAGTAAGATTGACTTAATAGCAGAAAGGACACGATATCATAATTGTTTGGTCCACTTACATAAAAATCCCCTTAAATACGGCATATATTTATTTGTTTGGCTAATTGTTCTTTTGTCTGCACTAATCAATATTTGATACTGATAAAACCTGAACTCTGCAGTTGCCCTCAGCCCCACAGAGCATGTCAGTGTCTTTTGGCATAAGGCCGACAACTATACCATAGCTATATACAATAATATATAATATACAAACCCACTGTTAGTTTTCCTGCCCAGCACCAAATTTGACGTTGCTCCATGTCTGCCCTCCAAATTTATTATCATCCTTTTTTTTTTAATGCTAATGGATATTAGTCATATTAAAGCCACTAGAAATATGTTTCTGTCTCCTACTATCTGCCAGTACAACTACTGAGAGTGAATATCTTAGTGCAGCTCCGTGGAGGTGTCACAGGAAGTGCTCCATTCTACATTGTTGCGGGAGGATGCCGCAGCAAGAAAATGCCACTACCTGCTACACAGCTTCATCCACGGCAAATCAAGATAAAGACGCACATTAAAGGAAACATTTGCAAACGACAAAAGGTCATTTGGGAGTGACCTCTCCTTTCTCATCACAAAAAAACATCCCCCCCGTCACCGCAGCATCCAAACGCAGCCTCACTAGTGAGTCAGACACAGCTGGACAAAAAAAAAACACCCCACGAGGGCTGTTTCATTATTCACAACGTGCTCCCGGTCACTAACCGAGTGGTGGTTCATTCACAAATCCATAGTGAAGCAGCGGCGGAAATGATACGCTGGAGCAGGGGGACATGCACGGCGACTTGGACGGGAGGGAATGTGGGGCAGGGGGGTGAGTGAGGGACACCTCTATTCGTTGAGTGTGTGTGTGTTTTATCACTTTGGCTCTCAGCATGTCCACAGGGCCTCGGGTTAATGTGCCCCCCCCCCCCCGGGCCACGTGGCGTTGAAACCCCACACCTAGAGCGCACGCACAGGGAACGTGCACACGGCGACTACAACGGGCGCGGAAAACAAACGCCCCGTTGACGAGCCCTGGCTCGCCTCGACGGCATCCGCGTCGTTGTCGGCGCCAAAAAGAACCAGCCTTCGGTAAGCACAGCGGAGCGGTGGCGCAGCACTAAAATTCTCATACCGTGCATTATTCTGCCATTGCTCCAGCTGCCACTGCTACTGTCATAGCCATCGCTGCAGATACCTCTGAGCCCCGCAACAGCTCCGCCATGACACCCTCTGCTGATCTTAGATTTGCATTCCATCCTCAGTGACACAGAAAGGGGGATAAAGAGGAGAAACCAAACGTGAAGAGAGAGAGAGAGAGAGAGAGAGAGAGAGAGAGGGGAGAGGATAAATGGAGCGAAGAAGACGTCAGGCGACTGCGTCCCTGTAGCTGAACGTGTGGCTGATTTGCACGGTGCATCGTGCCACACGTGTCCGGCTCAAGCTTAGATGGATCATGATGCATGTGATGCTGCACAGACGCCGTGGCTGCTGCTGCTGCTGCAGCGACTGAGTCACGAAACCACACAGTGACGGCGCTTCCTTCCGATCACGGCCCCCTCATATATATATATATATATATATATATAGGGAGACGGTGTGTGCGTGATGCAACCACAGATGTGGCACTGTGGTGTGTGCGCGGCAGCAGTGATTCATCCTCACAGGCCGACAATGAGGAAGAGACACGGAGGTAGAATTGTGGGGGGGGGGACAAAGCCCCCGTTCTGTACATTCCTGCAGTGGGAAATACGAGCAGGCCCCCGTCGCCGCTGCCGCTGTCCTGTTCCGAGCTAACTATAGAAAATCCTCTGCCGTGACAGCGTGTGTGAACCGCGAGACCTCGTTCAGCTGCGGACAAGGACGGCGATGATGAGTGCGATTCACCTCAGGGAGGGGGACAGCGTTCTCATTTCACGGCTTTTATATTTAACATAGGTAAAAGAACCTAGCACCCTTATGTAGCAAGGAATGTTCTTTTGGCTCTGATGGCTGCACAGAATCATGTTTTGAGGACCACAGCGGTGAGGAGGGGTAAACACGTAGTCACTAAAACACATCAGAAAAGATGCTAATAATTCCAGTATTATAATCATCTTTCAAGTACACTGTCCTCATCAAAAGCAGCATATAAACGTATCAAATCCATGGCTCACAAAAAAAAAAAAAATCATGGGATTATGCACTTTGGCCCCCGAAAGATTAAAAAAGTGCATCCCAAAAAGATTAAAGTGACCCGCCACGCTCGCCATGATGAAAAACCTTGACGCGCCGCCATCTTCTGCAACGCGACACACAACCCGTTGGGGGAAATACCCCTCTCGGCCTCCTCGGACGTCTCCCTGCTGCGGCCTGCTGACGGGACGCGATCAGAAACGTCCGCGGCCACAGACGCGCTCGCTGGCTGCAGACGGACGGGGACCGCCTGACTGTGACTTTCTCTCAGCCTCACGTTCCTTTTCTCTCTCTCTCTCTCTCTGTGTGTGTGCGATGAAAGACTCGAGATCAAGCAGGAAGCCCCCGGGGTCACAAATCGTTAGCATTTGATGCGGGTTTATGACGGTAAAATGTCATAAAAGAACGGCTGTCACACACCCGTTAACACACAGAGCGTCTGTTGCTCACACACGCCCCTTTTCTCTCTTGTACACAGACAGTCCAAGTTCAGTGTGTCAGTCTAGGAGATGCACAGTGTTGGTTGACATGATAATCATTCGCTCAATACTGGAATCACGACTATCACGCCCGGCCACCCGGTTCTGGTCAGAGAACTAGTCGTAAAACACTTGAACAACCAAAAACCGCCTTGGCCTCCATGCTGCATTAGTTCAAATAGAGAAAAAACATAATTCATCCCGTCATAGTAAAGGCAGACACATTGTGGTTGCGTTTTGTTTGTGTTGTAGAAAGGAGTGAATTGCTCTGTGTGATGGAAACCGACTGCTGACTAACCATAGCGCCTGTGATTGGTCAGAAAATGTACAGAATGAATGAAAAATCTTGCTGCAAAGCGTCACGGTCAAACATTGTGATAGTGTGATTCATTTTGCCTCAATGCGTCTGCCTGTCTGTAAAGTGCATTGAGACAATGTATGTTGTGATATGGCGCAATACAAATACAATTGAATTGAATTGAATTGAACTGTCTGTGATGAACAGAACGAGATGACACGATTTCATTTTTTTTCGTCACGATTGCCGCCGTCAGTGTTTTTTGACAATGTGCACTCCCGCCTCCACGCCCGAGAGGCGTTACGCTGACATTCCATTTAAAAAACCAAAGACACGCCACGAGCACAGGGATCAATAGCTGAAAGTCAATGAGGAAGCTTTCCCGTAAGTGATGAACCCTTCACAGTCGCCGGCCGGGGCTCCACGCAGGCGCGCGCGCGTCCGACGCTACGATGCGCGTGCGCGCGCGCTCCCCCGGCCACAGCGCGCCCCCGTCCGGCACTTCACAGACATTAGCCGGAGCTTTAACCTCTTGGTGAGAGCCGTAAAGACTGAAACCCCGTGACGGAGCCGCCGCTTTCCAACGATGCTGTGATAATTATCCCGGAGGCAGAAAATAAAAACTGCTGCTCTGTTGCTTTGGTATTTGGCTGTAGTGAGAAAACAAACAACTGTGCTGCACAAAACGCACAACCTAGTGCACGTGCAGGCTGCCTTGCATTCTGTTTGTGGAACCACAGACAACACGACCTTATGGATGAGAAAATGAGACAACTTTAACTTCCTGATGATTGAAAAATGAATGAATGAATTTGAACACACTGTTATATCACATCCTATATCCAAAGCGCTACAGTCTCGATGGTGAGATATGTAACCAGCCTTACTGGAAGGGTCTGCCGGATCCTCTGCCTGGCGGCTCCGCGGCCTTCGGCTCACACACTCTTCACAAACGCAGTCGTCCGCTCAGATCCAAGCAAAGCACCGGCCGCTTAAAATCAGAGCCAGCTATTGCCTTACCAATCCCGTCTCCTCCGGGATTAAAAATTGTTATATTTCTAGAGGCAGCACAAGTGTAGCTCTGCAGCAGCAGTGTGACACCGGCTCCGTCTCTGCAGCTGCTGCTGCTGCTGCTGCTGCTGAAGACACATGTTAAGTGATGGGAAAGCCAAAAGCAATCAAGGTGAAAAAATGCAACGCCCCCGCCCCCCGGGGGGATTGTGCCACCTCCGCTTTTGTGGATAATGGAGAGAAGTCGAACGAGAACAAATGAGTGGTGCCGCGTTGCAGCGCGCTCTCCTCTTGGAGGGACTCTGGCCCACTAATGACAACAACACGCCCTGGATTGGTCTCCAGTGAAGTAGGGAGACCAGAAAGAAAAACAGCACGAGCAAGAGAGACAGCTGTAACGGCACATTTAGCGATGCGGTGTCACTCTCCTTTCCAAGACTGACACAGCCGGGACGCCCCTCCAAGTCAAAGGGACGCATCCAATCCTCCCGTTACCCGCTGCAGCGAAAGTGGGTTGAATTCCGGCGGCGACCCGGCCGGTCCAGCTGCGTCTCCTAATGGCCAAATGATATTGTGGCATCAGCACGACCTGCTTCGCTTCTGTCGGTCTGCTGCGCCCGCAGTGTGCTGCGTGCACACTGCTGGATTTAGACGAATGGCACAGTTTGTGACCCCCGCTGCAAAGGCTTCTGGGGGCCTGAAATCGAGCCGACTTTTGGATTCAACATCATCATCATCATCATCATCGTCGTCGTCGTCGTGTGATCGCTGCGACTGGGCTGGACGTCGAGCGGCGACCCCGCCCGACCCGCCGGCCGCTCAGTCCTCCGCCTAGGACGGGATTACGTTCCTCGGTTGATTACTAGGTCACATCTATAACCAATCACAAGCGGAGCGGGAGGTTTCACCCAATCTCACTCAGCCGGAGGTCGTATGATCCTTAAACTGAACAAATGACATGGTTTGTGTTGTTGCTGTGCTTGTTGGGTGGCTTCCCAGGCATCAAATCAAGGAGAGAGAGACATTTCTCTACCTCATTCATGTGGTGCATTACAAAACGGATCAGACCTCTGCACCACCGTGACATAGTTGGTTTTCAGCGACCTGGTTTGAGAAGGTCCACTTGGTGCAGGTGGGCGGGAGTGGGCTTTAGTGTTGTT
The DNA here is from genome assembly GCF_022379125.1 of Scophthalmus maximus. NCBI lineage: Eukaryota > Metazoa > Chordata > Actinopteri > Pleuronectiformes > Scophthalmidae > Scophthalmus > Scophthalmus maximus. The sequence goes on from NC_061515.1 coordinate 3,040,981, forward strand.
AAAGTCTTTCTTCCTGCATCTCTCATCTCCCTTTTCAGCCTCAACACTTTTCACATCGTCTTTCCCCCCCCCCCTCCTCCTCAGCCCTCCCCTGAGCTCGACTGCAGATATGCCACCATGTGCTGTTTGAGACGGCCGAGGTGACAGCTGACTGACGGGCGGGCGGGCGGTTGGATGGGCTGTTGACGCAGCGTTTCCCGGGACGGTGGTTGAAGGGAGGGGAAATGGTAACGGACCAGTGGGAAAAATTGCCATTTTTAAATTATGCTACAGCATGTGCTATATATATACATTTTTTTTATAACTTGTGTTAATAGGGCCTCCTTTACTGCTGTGTATGTATCACACATTAAAGACGTAAAATTCAAATGGCAGCCTGATATGTTCCATTATGTGATAACTTACAGTAAAGCCATTCATGCTGTTACACAGCTAAACCTCAGACCCTGTGGTCACAAGAAACTTCAGACCGATGTGCACTAGATAAAAAGCACGGGCCTCAGGATCCCAGCTTACAGCTGGTAACTATGCAACGAGATAAAAATTATAAAATTGTACGGATGCTATTTTTTCAAAGCTGTGTCTTGATCAAAATGTTCAATGACCCGATTTTCAGTTTTAATTTTAAAGGAAAAAAAAGAAGAAGAAGAAGAAGAAGAAGAAGAAGAAGAAGACGCTGTGTGTGCACGGCTTCATCCCTCGCTCCGCGACAGGGGTCCTGCGGAGACTTTTGCGCGGCGCAACGGGCCCCAGGAGTTGCACGGTCGAGCACCGCATCTATCAGTTCGGCCGACAGTCGTGTCTGCAGGTCTGTGAGCGTGCGCTCCAATTGGCTGAGGCTCCAACCTCCTGCCAGTGAGCCGACCAACCGGCGCCCCGTGTGCTCATGCTATGTTTATACTCCTGCTCAGTTAATATTTCTTCCGCACTGCACCGTCTGTTTGGTCTCCTTTTTTTTCTCCTTTTTTTTTTCTTTTATAAAAGAGGCACAGCTAGCGCACCACTATGTGGGCCAAGCCCCAACAGAATAGGCCATTAGGATTAGCTACACGTAAAGGACTCGTACGTTACCACTTGCTGCTCCCGTCGCTGCAGAGAAAGGTTAGAGGAGCAGAGCATGTGTAGATTTAAAAATTATTTTTTTTATGGTATTATGAAGACCACTGAAGCAGCAATTGTTGTAGGTGCCTTAACCATTCAGCCACGGGACGTCCAAACTGTAATAACTAATACATTTGACTGCTTCACTGGGATGGGACAGAACTTTCATGAATGCATTTAGTGACAACTGTGCTTTTCCTACTATGTCAAAAAGGCATGGTGGGGCAAAAATAAATAAATAGATGATATAAAAAGAGATTCTCAGCAGCAGGGAGAAGAGACATGTGTATGTTGTGGTGTTTGACAGTGTACTGGATACACGTGGAAAGCCTGATACAGAATTACGTCAGAGTCCCTGTAATTAAACATCAAGTCATCCAAGTAAGGAAATGGCTGTTTTTTTTCCAATAGTCCTGATCACACGCAGCCAAACCTGTTTCTTTATGCACCTCGTTTACGACAGCAAGTCGATTTTGAGGAGAATGTAACGCAGCTCTATATGGACCTAATGAGGACATGTTGACACTGAGTGACGACGGGGTTTTCCCACTGAAGTCATAATTTCTTTCACCACAACATCCACCTGTAGTGACCGCACATCTGTTCAACTTTATTCACGGTTATGTTTAGGCTCTCACCACACTTGATGCCTGGTTGACTCCAGATAAAGTTCACATTGACTTCAGTTACAGTCTTAATCACGTTTAACCCGAAACCACCATCGTCCCCCATCACTAACCACGGGGTCTGTTTGGGGACTGGCGCCAAAGCCATGCACATAAATTGCCCCAGCTACTTGAAGAGGAACTTGACACGGGTCGGGCTGAAGAGCGGTGACCCCACTGGTTGAACGTCTCACGTCCGTTTCCCCCCTCTGGCCATCACCGGTGTGGTCCGACCTGTGGCGATGTCGCAGTGCGCTGACGCAACCCGGAAGTGCGCTGCACGTGTGACAGTTCACACAGTTCCACGCTGACCCGACACACGAACACATTAGGCGTTACACTACAAGCTGCTTGTCAGTCATTGTTCATTTTTTCCCAGAGCGCCGTGTCGAGAACACACTGAGAATTTGCCCGGCTATTCATAACCCGGAAAAATTGAATTGTAATCGCAAAATGGCTGAATTGCTGTAAAAAAGGTCTCAGGGAACCATGGTGTGCCATCTCGTTCCCTGTGTGACACACAGGTAATTGCATGCACCCCCCCCCCCCTCCCCCTCTCTCTCTAAACACACGCATTTCTTCTTGGTTCTGCTAAGTATGCATTTTTCATTCCAGTGAGCAGGCCGCATTTGAAATCACAGGCGGCGACGCTGCGCGGCTGTCTGGCTACACGGAAAGTGAGGAGGTGATGAAAAAGAGCTGAGGGGTGAGTCAGAGGATGCTTTGATAACCCTTGCGGCCCAAAATAACATGTCTGAGGCTGGACGAACCGTTGGCGCCTCTTGGGGGAAACAGGCTGGTCTGGACTCCTCTCGTCGGTCCCTCCGTTTCCCCTGACGTACACCCCCCCCCCCATCCCTCTCTTTTTCTCTCTTCACTCCTCCGAGTCTATTATTGTCAACAGATAAGGCTGCAGCAGCGCGCCGCGGCAAACAGCCGAGCCCCCCCCCCCCCCCCCCCCCCCCCCCCCTGACAAGACTACGGAGGGCGACGGGGTGCGTGCACGTGGTGGTGGGGGGGAAGTGTGATCCAGACAGGGAGGGGGGGGCATGGGGTCTGACAGGTGAGCAATGTTTCTCTGGTTATTGTCCAATCATTGCTGACAAATGGTGATGGAGTCCCGGCTAAGTGGCTGTTCGTGTTGGGTTCAAGGTTGGGCCTCCATTGTCCCATACGACGCCTTTCCACTACATCGTCCCCGTGGCGCTCCGCCCTCTGGGAACACATGTGAAACCCGCCGTCTAGTGTTTCCAATGTCAATCTAATATTTCTGCACAAAACATCCGGCCTCACTTGACGTTCATTAACTCCACCTAATCCTGTTCAGGCTTAACAGCATTTAGGTAGAGTAGCAGTGAGATAAGCATGCAACTTTAGCATTTTGATATGCTTACAGTTTGCATGTTAACCAGCTGTTGACCAGTTGTGGCACTAAATGGCCACGAGTCCTCCGGCTGCCTCCTTCCATATCTTTACATTGTTTCGTGGTAATCCGTGCAGTTGTCTTTGGACCAGTAGTCCGACAACAGACACAGAAGAGGACGCTTGACCCGTTTCTTCGTCCCAAAACCATACACACGCCAGAAGGACCTCAGGATGACCTCTGAGCAAATAATAAGAAACATCCCATGATTTTAAAACGCAACTCTTTACACTGCTAGACTGATTTCTAAAGAAAGATCAAATATTTTCTGGAAGGATGACTACAGCCCATCACATTATTTGGACACATTATATCCTGAGGAGGAGCATCAACATGTTACATCCAGATCATCCATATATTATAGGTGTGTACTAGAAACCTAGTAGTTCTCCTGAGTCTTCATACTCTGGACACTGGATTTTTAAAGTAACGGCAAATACACAGTGTAGAGAGAACACGACCAGAAATAACATGGAGGAGGAAGCCTTTTCATTTAAACGTGTCTTCGTTCCAACTGCATGTTGCCTTCATGAAAGTCCAGCACAGGTCACGTTTACCATCACAGCAGCTATTTTTAACAAATCACTTATGAATTAATAATGACAGATTTCTTGTAGTCAAAGCTCAGTGTGTGTTTCTTTTCCGAGAGCAGGAACATTCGGAAAAAACAGACGTTTAAACGTCGAAATGTACATTCAGTGCATTTCTAAAACTGCACAGATGTGCGGTCACATGTAAGATTTCCTTCTTTCATTTAGTCCCCGTCTTTGCCACAAACTGCTTAGATGTTGCTGGTCACAAACAATGGCCTGAGTAGGAAGTGCAGAGTCATAAACACTCTCCAATTACTGTACATCCAAAAGGGAAGGGGAAGCCAGTGCATCTCTTCGACACGGGCCGGGGCATAATCAAATCAACGCGCATGCTACTTACAGTGTCGCTCGCTGATTGGCCGGCTTAACAGACTCTGATCAAGGTAACTGACTTTCCCCACTGCATGCACAGTGAATCAGTGCTGAGCAATCTCTCCGTAACGGTCTGGTTTGGATAGATTCAAGTTCTGCTCCGTCTGTAACTGGGTAACAAAAGAGGGGATTTGAAGACGATAACTGAGACACAGCGTCAAAGGTTTGGTCCGACGATGCGCCAGATCACTCGAGCAACATTTGAGGGAGTGCGGACAATCGTGCAAAGGGGTTCCGCAGGAGCGACCTCGTTAGATGGTGAATTTTTCTCAGTCCTGCTCTTAAGGACCAGTTAGCAAAGAATGTTGAAATAGTTCCCCGTCAGTTACTTTCTGACAATGCTATTAAGTGCAGTGCACTTGGTCAGATGCAGGCCCCGCCCCCTGCATCTTGTCCATTCCACTTTTGCTGCCTTTTCCCCTTAAGTCTCTCTTAAGTTGAACTCAAACAGATCTGCTGCTATAGCAGGCCTGCCTGGACAGGAAGCTGCACACACACACACACACACACACACACACACACACACACACACGCGCACACACACATCTGTATCTGTAAAACCATAAGAAACTTCACAAATGTTTCAGAACATGACGAGGTCACGTAATATATTTTCCATGATTTAATTATTTGTGCATCATTGCTGCTTCGTCCCCAGAAAGAACCCAGTCAAACTAGTCACGCAGGAAGGAGGATAGAGGCAGACACTGATGGAGTCTTCCACCATATTTCAAAAAGAATGCGAGCTCCGCGACAGAGTTCGGCCTTTTTCTCTACGTCCGTGTCCCCGTGTGCTCAGAAGAAAGGACCTTTTTTCCCCGGCGCTCGATGGCATTGACAAGCCAACCGTCTCGATCGATGGGCTCAGGGTCGGACCTTTTGCGGGGCGAGCCCCAGAGCCGGAGGCTGCTCGGGTTAATTGTAATTGCACAGGACAGCGTCTGTAAAACACGAGCCCTCGGCCCGGGAGCTGAACTGGCCAGAGGGCTCGCTCCGGTCCCAGGAAACATTTAATCTCCGACAGCAGTTTCCTTCGGCCACCTCATCTTTTCAATCAGCTGATCCACGCTTCGCCACCTTTTCCCCCTTCAGTTCCTAGAACAGTGTACGTCACCGCGAGTAACATTGCAGATAGAGTCTTTATATTATTTATATACGGGCTCGGTGGCAGGAACTGCTCACACAGTTTGATTCGCTGGTGAACCAAAATCCAAAAATGGTCCTCAAACTTTGCCATCCATCCATCGTCTTCCGCTTTATCCATTTAAGGGTCACGGGGGCCACATACAGAGACAAACAACCATTCACCCTCACATTCACACCTACGGTCAATTCAGAGTCTCCAATGAACCTGACCCCATCCTGCATGTCTCTGGACCGTGGGAGGAAGCCGGAGAACCCGGAGAGAACCCACGCACACACGGGGAGAACATGCAAACTCCACACAGAAAGGCCCCGGTTGGTTTGAACCGGGACTCGAACCCAGAACCTTCTTGCTGTGAGGCCAAAGTGCTAACCACTGCAGCCCCTCAAATTTTGCCACCTTTTACAAATGAAAGCTCAAGTGTGGTGAAGCAGACGAGGAGAAGAGGAACGCGCCACGATTCAAAAAAGGAAAGGGGAGGACGGCGGACGGCCTTCCAGCGGGATCAAGAGAGACGTATGAATAAATGGAAGGAAGCCCGGCTGGTGATGGGGATGAAACATCTTCAAAGTCAGCTCCTCTCCTCCACCCAGCCACCCCCGGAGATCCGATCAGCCACTATCCTAAAACCTAATGAACTGGTAAACACTGGGAATTAAATGAATATTACATGGGGTTTCATTAATGCCAGCCAGCAGACTCCAACAATAATGAAGGGGGATCGAGGAGCGTGAGGCGGGTGGAGACAGTCGCCGGGGCTGCTTCTTCTCCTCTGTTTGCTCAGCACCTGCCTGCCAGAGGAGGAGGCGGCTCTTGGTCGCTCCTCGGCCGGGTTCTCCTCTTCGCCCGCCGCTCGGCAGGAGAAGCCCAGGGAGGCTGCCGACCGCCGGCAGGGCACCCGGCTCATTTGCAACACATGAACTGAGCTAATTGTACACGCGTGGGGGAGACGGGGGGAACCGCACACACACACACACGCACACACGCACGCACACACGCACACACGCACACACACACACACACACACACACACACGGTGCAATGTTTGCACAATATGGAAATAGTTAATCTCATTGAGCTGGTGAAATAGCGTCAGCGTCGCAGAAGAGGATTTGAGCACGCGGGCCGGGGAGGAGATGGATGGCGATGATAGCACTGGGCCGGATAGACGCAGATGTTTAGATTAGGCTCTTTCATTATTTGCCTCGTCACATAGCTTCTCCGAGTGTATGTTCGGTAATTGAATGAACCGGCGAGCATGAAACGGATTTCGGATTTGGAGCGCGGCAGCGGGATTGTGTGCGAGGCGGTTCGATTCCTCCATTCATGAAAACAACGCACGCAGATATTTATGCCAGCGGGTCAATTGTGCGTTGGGCGGAATAGTGCAAGGACTGAATCACTGAGAGTTTCTTGTGAACAGTGACAGGAGAGTTTGAAATGTTTGCTCAGCAGTGTCACACGGACGCCGCTGCACTGGATAATGGGGGTTTTTAACCTCTTGACCTTTGGAAGGTCTGACGTTTTAATCCTCTTTTAATCAATAAATCAAATGTAAAACAAGAATGATGATGCTGTGAAGCACCTCGCTCTCAATTAACAACTCCGCTGAGCATCAAGGCCAAAGTAGGAGTTGTGGAACGGCGTATGTGTACATTTCACACTCTCCACTAACCGTGAGGCTACGACAGCAGAAGAAGTCAAATGTTGACCCCCTTCGACAAACTGGCTCCTGACACTGACAGATGGCATCACACATCAAGGCATGCGGTTGAAAGTAAAGCGCAAAGCATGCGCCGCATGCACTTTCTCTTCTCTCTTGGCTATTTTAAAAAAACAACATGACATCCGACATCTGGTTGGGAGCAGGGAAGAAAAGAGGAAGACCTCCCAGCGACTGCGCTCGAAACACACAAGCATACGAGTGCGACCGAACGTGCACGCTCACAAAGAAATGCAGGGACACGCACACACACACACACACACACACACACACACACACACACACACACACACACACACACACACGGAGAAGAGCCGAGTCTCACATCTACGCCACTCAGCCGCCATCTCGTCAGTTCATCGCGGAGTGGAAGGAGGAGAAGCTAAGGGCCCGGGGCCTCGCATGCCGGAGTGAAATGTAGTTTTTACCAGGGAGACACTGTGCCTACTGTAACGCAACCATTTACCACAAGTTAAGGTTAAGGCTGAGGGTCACACACACACACACACACACACACACACAGAGAGAGAAACGCACGCACACGCGTGCCCATTCAGCCTTTGAGGGGGAATCAGTCTCGCTCCGTGAGCATGAAAAGAGTCCAGATGTCAGCGCTTCTGTACAAGCTGAGGCTTCTCTTTTGTTGCTCCGTGACCCTTCCTGTACTTTCCTCGTCCCGTTTCACTACGGAGAACGACCCTGACCGGTCCGATCTACACGTCATGCGGCCGCACACCTCGCCGGGTGACGCCGCGCGCTCCACCGGCTGTGGGCCCGTGCCGACCTGTAACCAACAGCTTGGCCAAAAAAGGAAATTTCACCTCCCTCTCCGGGCAGCCGCCGGCTGCAGGCCCGCAGCAGGGGACGCAGCCTGATTCTTATCTATCCACACAGACACCCCCATCCCCCGCCTGCTACCAGTTCTACTAGCGCTCTCTCTAGGTTTCTTTCTTCCTCTCTCACTCCGTCTGATGCTGAGATATGATTTGGTGAGCGCAGAGAAGAGCAGAGAGGAGTCGGGCATATCGATTCAGCCTCTACCGCCGTCTCTCGCTCCCTCTCCCCTTCTCCTATGCACCGCTATCGTTCCACCTCTGTCCACCTTATCTCTCTCTCCACCCACCTCTCCTCTTCCTCTCGACCGCGTGCAATCATAACAACCCCGCTCTCAGACGCCCAGGCAATAAACCAGGGCCTCCCTTCCTCCTGCACATACTGTACGTCTCCCTCGGCGAGGACAAAACCAATAAGGGGCTGGCTTAATTACAGCTGCTGACTGCCGGCGACAACCGGGTACGACCCCGCGGGCCTGAGGACGGACGGACGGAGCGAGCGTGGGCGGGGTGTGACGGGATGTTGGGGAAGAAAGTGTCCCGAGGAGGACACACTGAAGCCCCAGGATGCTACGTTACAGTTCTCACGGAGCGGATAAGAAGAGCTGATGGTAGCCTGGAGGCTGGCTGGGAAAACGTGGGTAGAGACAAAGAAAGTGTATTAGCACCGTGCGCCACCACCACCACCACCACCACCCACCCCACCGGCAGCTGCCGCTGCTCGAAAGCCCTCCAGCAAGGCATTTGAACTCCGAGGAGCAAAGTCAGCTCGATTTTGCGTCCGCCAGGTGCGAATGTGTACGTGCGGGAATGTGACGCGAGGCGTTCCTGAGAAAAACTAAATATACCAACCGGATGAAGAAGGGCAAGAACAGGGCACAGGTAAATGTAATGCAAAGTACAGAGTGGCCAATGATACGTCAAGGTGGATACACCGCCACACGAACACACGAGTGTCGGGGACTGCGAAGAGCCGAGGGAGGGACCGCTGTGTCCTTGTCTCTCATTTCTAGGTCTGCACCCTGTCTCCTCCTCCTCCTCCTCCCTTGTTCCTCCTTCACCCCCTGCCTCTCAGTTTTCCTCTCCTCCTTTCTCCCAGTTCTGTCACATCAACGTGAATGTGGGGCGCCACGGGGGTCCCACAAGCAGCAGGCCCTGTGTCTGCCTCGTCTCCAACTCTGTCGCCATGGTGACTGACGCCTGGCTGTTCCTGCAATTCCTCCCGGTACTTCCTGTCTCTTCCTCTCTCCACTTTCATCAATGTGGGCTGACAGGAAGTTGCAAAAGTAGAAACTTGAAAGGAGAGTGTGCAACTTGTATGCACGTCACAGTCCAATTTTTGATTCCACGTGCTTCTGTAGTTTATTCCGTCCCTTCCAGAGTAAGCTTTCATTCACAATAAGCAGGACTCATTTAGAGACCTAACTTAATGCTCAACTCATTCTGTCCACATCTGAAATGTCTAGTAACGAATGAATCCTCCGCTGTAGCTGTGGGTGAAGTTGGCGCAGACCTTTAATGATCCTAATAAGCACTTTTCTCTTCTGGTAGGTTAAAGATAATAAAGTTCAACTCTGCATCAGAGATTTTTCGTGATATATTAGGAAATAAAGTCGTATAATGCAGATAATGAATGCTCTTTTAAGTAAACTAATTGTCGGTGACTATAGAAAAAAATATTAGTCCTGACATTTTACATGTCATTGCATAGACAGTAGACACGGTAAAAAAAGTTGTGTCTCTCAAGTAGAGATACTGAAAAGCGTCTCGCCCAAACGCTCCTGTCATTTCATCTCAATAAACGCCGTGCTGTTCGAAAGAACATCCCTAGTTCCGTCTCTTCCATCGAGGGCTGGCTAACATTGTGGATCAACAGGCAGGAAAGCTACATCATCGTTTCTATTGATCAAATATTACACCTTATCACTATGGCAACCCCATCTTTGGAGGGGACGAGTGAAGAGATGGGGACTGGTGATGGAGGGGCGGATCTTACGGGGAAACAAGTTGGTTTTCCTTCTATTTGTACACACTGTGCATACACTGCACTGCACATATATGCAGCAGACTACAAAAATATGCGGCCACTGCAGGAGGACTATATTGTACGAGACCGCGGGATGAAGAAGACTCGCTAAAATCGCATTCCGAGATTGTGCGGCACCGCTTATGTCGCTTTTATTCAATATACCTTGCGTGTAAAGAGGACAGCGCTGCTTCCACTACATTGAATGTATCCCGAGAATCAAACGCGGCCATTCACATCTCACTTACTGTACTGTACTCACTGTATCTGTGTATGCTTTACAATAGGATCACGTGAAAGGGACTATAAGACTATGAGATGTTAACTCAATAACATCCCCTCTGTTGCTTCATACAGTCGTCTGACAAAAGACACACTTTGATCACAGGCATGGCAAGCGCGCGGGTGTGTGCGTGTGTGCGTGTGTGTGTGTGTGTGCGTGCGTGAAGGTGGGGTAAGTACGGTTGCAGGTTAAATGTAGTGACCACTCAATTCGAAACCATTCTGGCCTTCTAAGAACAGATCCCCACACCCCATTAGGACCCCTGCTGACGCACACATGCATAATACATGGAAGACGGATCTAAAAGCATACCGCCCATTAGCGGACCTGGCCTGGGCAAGACAGGAACAGAGAGAGAGAGAGAGAGAGGGGAAACACACACACACACACAAACAGCCCTGATCGAACAGAGGGCCACAAGCTGGCTCACCGCTGATAACAGCGAGCGCGCACACTGCTGGTTTGCAGAGTTGCATTATTGTTGTGTACCTGTGAGCTACATGACACTGTACTTACAGACCCAGAGATGAATGGACAAAGATGCTGAAAAATGGTCTGCAAGACCCCGGAAAACTACTGAAACTGTGGACACACACATTGAGATTCTGGCCAGACCATTTAGCCAACTTCAAATATGCAAATTTCACATTGACAATGACAAACCTATAGTCCTGTGGACATTGACCCTATATATACCCAAGAAAAGAAAAAGGGGGTGGGGGGGAGCAATGGAACCTAAGTTCAATTTAATCAGTCAGATGTGATGATTGTTGGATCAGTGTTTCCAGGCGCAGAGCCCCCCCCCCCCCCCCCAGTTTCAGCCCTTTGCCAGTGGCTGAGTGTTCTGGCCTTGTAATGTGAGGTGGCAGAGAGCCCAGCAGTGCTGTAAATTATTTCTGACGGTAGGGTGGGGGGGACAGGAGAGGGGAGAGACTCGCAGTCCCCAGGGAGAGACAGACAGACAGACAGACAGACAGGCAGACAGACAGACAGACAGTGCACGGTGTGGAGATACGGTGCCTGGCTGCATCTATGGCCGCACCAGGAAGAGAGCCCTGCGGCGGCTGCATGCAAGAAACCGTGGTTCTGTATTTTTGCGAGTCTGAACCCCATCTGCGGTCTGCGTCGTGTGTCCGACGGCCACGCCGAAGCCAGATGACCAGGGGCCTCTCCGTGGGGGACAGGGGGACGGAGCGTTTAGCCGACCGCTCATGATGTGCTCCAATGCATAAAGGGAGATGCAACTTCTCTTGACACGCCGCTGCCATTTTCCCCCCAGCCAACCCAGCAGGGAAGCAGCACAGATGCTGTATAGGTAGTAAAAGGCTTTTGACCAATAAGTCTCATATGTAAATATGAGTATAAAATGCTCGTGGTCATGGTTTTCTGCAGTTGGGACACTGTTTCATCAAGTCGTTCTGCCTGTTCTGATGTGAACTGTTCACTTTCACTACTTGCTCCAAGAAATATAATGGCGTGGGTTCAAGTGTGCAGGCTTTGTGTGTGTGTGTGTGTGTGTGTGTGTGTGTGTGTGTGTGTGTGTGTGTGTAGGCTGCCTATGTGTGTGTGTGTGTGTGTGTGTGTGTCTGTGTAGGCTGTGTGTGTGTGTGTGTGTGTGTGTGTGTGTGTGTCTGTGTGTTGCGGGTGCGTCTTTCCCACTCATGTCCAACCCCCGGACACCGGATTTTTTCTTTTCTTTTTCTTTTAAACGTGCACTTACCCTCCTCGTGATCTGCTCTCAGCAGCAGCAGCACATCACACATGCTGCAGCAGCGGTGCGCTGGCTTGGCTCGGGCCGTACGCGCACGCGCACCTGTGCATACACGACTTTACGCGCACGGCACAGTCACACCTCGGCACGATCACGGTCTGTACCTAAAGGGTTCATTTGAACTACCCCCCCCCCCCGCCAGACGTTCAAACCGCGGCAGCAGCAGCATCACTCATACGCGGCCCCATCATCATCATCATCATCACCATCATCATCATCCAGCCAGGAAATATCTGCAGCAGCAGCAACAGTACGAGGCTGTACCGTGGGTTGTTATCACGCAGGCTGGCTGCCGATCGATAAACGCAGCACCCCCCCCCCCCCCCAACAGTTTGACATACCAAGCGGGGAAGCCCTTCCTCATAAATCAGGTGCATTTCTTCTTCACAAAAGGACTCACTCACCCGATGTTGCTCAGCGCCTGCTCGAACAGCTCCGTCTGCAGGATGTTCTGAGGCGCCGAGAACGCGCCGTTGAAATGCGATAGAACCGAGCTACAGAACTGACGCAATGTCTCAAACTGCATTTTCGCCCCCCCTCTCCGTTTGGCTTTTATCCTCAGTAAACGATCGCCCCTGCTCCCTTCACCAGCGGCGCATCCCGACAGCGCGGCGCTCTGCCCGGACGCCCCCCTCCGCACATACGGGCACCTCCACCTCCTCAGTGTTCGGGGTCGTTATCGCCTCCCCGCGGCGCACTAGACGCAGATCAAGTGCCACGTTTTATCCTGCCGTGAGGAAAAAAAGTGTCCTTAAACGAGACGCGTCCCGCGCGGGCTCCTGCGCTCATACTGCGCGGGGAGGTGCAGTGCCAGAGCCGGTGCCGGTGCCGGTGCCAGTGCCGGTGCCGGAGGAAACGTGCCTCTCCTTCTTCCCGCTGTGGCAAAAATCTCCTCTCGGTGTGCGGGAAGCGGCGCAGGAGCGCCCGGAGGAGAGGAGAGGCGGCGGAGCATCCTACACGGCAGCCAGCGGCAGCAGCATCAGCAGCATCAGCATCAGCATCAGCATCGCTTACCGGCGCATCAGCTGCTGCCTCACATTCAACTCATATTTCCAGTCGCCGATGAAGAGAGAACACACGCGCACACACACACACACACACGCGCACACGCACACACACACACACACACACACACACTATGGGGCCGATATGCAACCGTGCGCACTCGCTTGTGCCATATCTCTCCATCTTCTATCGCGCACAGCAGCAGATCGAGAGCACAATATAATAAAGCGGAGAGGAGAGAGGAGAGGCGATGCTGTCGTCAGGGTTTTTTTTTCCTCCCCCCCTCTCTCTTATATCCCATATGTGGCTTCAGAGCATCAGCTCCTCATCAGTTATAAAGGAGGACAGTCCCAGTGCCTCTGAAAGGGAGAGTGTCTGTCTGTGAGGAAAGGGCACACATAAAAAAAAGGAGGGAGGGGGTTTCCCCGAGGGATTACCTATTTATTTAATGAATGTACCCCCACCCCCCCTCAGTCAGTGTTTGCAACCAACTGCAAGAAGCTGGAAAAATGACCCAGGGAGCAGCAGGTTCCTGTACCATTTTTACAGGACGCTCGTATGTTAGAGATCGTGTTTGAGATCTTTCACATTTGACTCCTGATAAAGTACAATCGCTACATAACATAAGTAGCTACTCAGCTAATGAGTGAGATAAGGAACTTAAGAATAATTCTATTCTATTCTTATGTTGGAGTTTGTTTTTTACAGGTTGTGTCACTATATAAGATACAACATGTTACTCCATCCATCCATCGTCTACCACTTTATCCATTTAAGGGTCGCGGGGGGCAGGAGCCTACCCTAACTAACCCTGGGCGAGAGGCGAGGTTCAACAGTCTATCACAGGGACACATTCAGAGACGGACAACCATTCACTCTCACATACAGTCAATTTAGAATCTCCAATGAACCTAACCCCATTCTGCATGTCTTTGGGAGGAAGCCGGAGAACCCGGAGAGAACCCACACACACGCGGGGAGAGCATGCAAACTCCACACAGAAAGGCCCTGGTTGGTTTGAACCGGGACTCGAACCCAGAACCTTCTTGCTCTGAGGTGACAGGGCTAACCACTACGCCACCGTGCAGCACAAATCTCGTCATGAGCCGGAACAGTACGACAAACATTTGAACATCATCAATGGCTCTTTTCCATTCAAGAGAAGTCGAAAGGCTGAATTCACACCTCACGCTAAAACAATGTCTTTCTTGACTTGGCTTGAATATGGCTTCATGACGAGCATCCAATAGATTTGAGAGGTTTTCAGGTATGCCCCCCCCCCCCCCCTTTGGATCTCAGTTCCAAATTAGTGAATAAACTAATTTCAGTTGAACGGAGGATTCTTACCAAGCAATAATAAAGGAAAACCTGCAAAGCAACTCAATACTGGGCTGGATGTTGAAGAGCCGGTCCAGGCTGGATGTGTTTATTTGGCAAGGCCTAACATTTCTCTTGCGCGGCTGAATGTGTTAAAAATGCAGAATCTGAAGAAGTTCCACCACAAAGTTTGTTCCCATCCCAGTGAAATCGTTGCCCCCCCCCCCCCCCCCCCCCCCCCCCCCCCGACGCTGCAGCTGTCCCGGCGTATCTGTGTTGATTCAAATGACACCGCCGAGGCCGAGATAAATTAGAAAACCTTCCCGAGTTATTCCTCCTTATAAATAGACTGTCAGCTTTTTCTCCTCCTTTTCTTCGGCGGAACACATCCAGTGGTTCATTTAAACATTCTTCAAGATTAATGAAAGTGGATTTTTGGTGCTTGTGCGGTGGGAGTGCTATTTATGGACTCGCCGCGATCCATCATCGGCATTATAGTGTGCATTTTTTTCAGACGGACGGTTTTCCCGTTGTGTCGCTGCGAGCGTGGGCAAGGACCCCTCCCTGGTACCGTGTCCACCTCTGTAGCCGCGCGGTCATTTGACCTACAGTGGGACAAGGGCCCGGACTGGAGCAGACAGTGACCGACAGAGTGAACGCATGGAGCAGCCTAACCTGAGTCAGCCAGTCTGACCGTCCATTAAACGCACCTTTATAAAGCAAAGCCATTCGAGGAGAAGATGCTTAATGTACTGCGGTTGCACCGAGGCACAGAGTACCCGCATATACTGTAGCTTTTATTAGAACGTGCCGCTACGGACGACGCGCCGCTCCTCGCTGTGCTATTGTGGGGTTCGTATTCAGAGTACGGAGACATAATGGACGGAAGACTTAACAAGGGTATAGCCGAGGGAGACATTTTAAACTACAGTGAGAGGGGAAATATAGTCTATTTCGGAGCTGTAGCGATGAGTGTGTGTGTGTGTGTGTGTGTGTGTGTGTGTGTGTGTGCGTGCGTTTCGCTGTTACACAACAGCTTCATTACACAGTGAAGGCACCGTGAGTACGTACACGCACATCCGACACTGTGGTGCTGCTGGGTCACGGGTGACATCCACCAAAACACCCATTAGGAGCAAAATATCAGGCAATTAAAGCAAACGTTGAAATTCTTTACCGTTCTGCAGGTGTAGGAGTGGAGTAAGAAGTGAGCACAAGGTCGCAATGGCAGAGACAGGAGACACACACACACACACACACACACGCACACACACACACACACACACACACACACACACACACACACACACACACAGACACACACACACACAGACACAGACACATATACACACACAAACACACACACACACACACACACACACACACACACACACACACACACATATAGGGTTTTAGATGAGTGGATGTTGCTGTTCCAGACTTTTCGTCAGGCTAATTAATATTAGAGCTTCATTTGAATTCAATAAAGATGAATTGACTCACTGACAGTGTTTTTTCTTTTTTGCCTATTCTATCGCTGCAGATAGCCACGAGGAGGCTGTGAAGATAAATAGTAATAACAGCGTAATACTATCAAGAGCAACGATCCGCACGCTGATCAACATTACTCATGATCATCAATGAACAGTTCAGTGTGATTGACCTCATCACATGAACGTCTTCTCTCTCTGACATCACTTGTCTTCATAACTGTTTGATCGTCATCAGGCAAAAATAATCACTCAATAGTAAACTTGATGAATCCCTTTGCTTATTTAAATGATATTTATCGGCTGACTTTACATAAAAAAAATATTTCAAGTGGTTCTTTTTTAATTTAGTTGTCAAATCATATTATTCACGTTCACATGTTACTTAAACCAAATTGACCTGCACGTGTCAGTGTTTCTTTTTCGTATCATATTAAAAAACTATTATCATATTAAATAAGACGATTTTGCTTGTAATGGACAACTCGAACACTCTCGTTTACCGGATAGAAGAAAAAAACCAGGGCTGACTGAGACAGTTGATATCCAGCTTCGTAGCACAGGCCCCAGATCCCACAGCCTCAGAGAGAAAGACGGGGCTGTCACTCAAAGAGTCCCGGGACCTCATCGGCCCGCACACGTCCACAGTCTAAGGTCGCAATTGCCGGGTTTCCTTACAAGAGAGAGGCGGCAAACAAGGACATGAGAGAAAGATGGGAAGATGAATGATGAAGTGTATAGATTCTGACTGTAAACTTCTCGTCCTTCCTTTGGGAAGGAGCCCCCGTGTGGACATCAACGCAACCACCTCATTGACACCGGTATCAACCCCCGCCCCCCCCAAAAAAAATAAGCAACCATCAGATGTTGGATCCACAAGCACAGCGTGTCCCCGTTGTCAGCATCCGAGAGGGCTCTCCGCATACGACACACGGAACACAATGCACCCAATCATAACCGGGACAGCTCGTGCGTTTCTACCCCAGAAACACATTCGTTTTTCAAGCCCGGCTGCATCTAAACTAGGCTTTGAAAACATTCCTCGTGACAAAACGGGGACAATCCCAAGGGAAGAGATAGTATAGGAGTTCTTGCAGGCACCCCTTCGCCTGCCGGCTTGGAAACCACCCGTGTTCGTGTGCGCTGGTGGTGTGAGGGACAGAGCGAGTGGTCGGATGACTGTCGCAGAGCTGCCGAGTCAGTGCCGGATGCGGTGGCTGTGTCTGTGCCGCCTTCACAGGCCTCGCGGCCTCCATGTACGGCCTCCCTCGACTGGCCTGCGAGGAGACGCTGCCTCGATTCACTGTTCCCGCCAGAAACCATGTACAACAGACACACACATCGGTTCCCCTGCGACAAGACTCCGGCGATGAGTTGACGCTTTCCTTCCCCCGATGGAAACAATCGTCATGCCTGTACACAATAATAGCAACAACAAAAACAACCCGCGTGGCGCGTTCACTGACCTGTCTACGGGTGTGTCGCCTGGTCCCGAGTACCTCGGCCCCGAGCCGTTGTCGAGGGACCCCTGTCGGGGCAGGAGCCCGCCGCGGGGTCTGCTTCTGTCCGACGCTGGTGTCAGGTCCCCCGGGGCGCCCTGGTAGGGGCACGGGGACGGCTCCTGCAGTTTGGCCTTCTTCCCCTGTGGCCCGCCCTCAAACACGCCCCGCACCTGACCGGGCCCCGAGCCGTAGAACCACGCCCCCGACTTGGTGAGGATTTCCTGTTGTTTTCGGCACAAGTTGCACACCCACATTACCTGCGGTTGAAGAGAACGGGGACGGCGTTAGTGGTTCGCAGTGGCGACAGACATTGTCTTGTCAGGCCTACGATGAGCTGCGATGGAGTGAGTTGTGGGGGTTTTTTTTGTGTTATGTAAAATCTTAAAAAACATAACTGTGAAGCATATTGCTGTTGCTGGGTGAAAATCTGTTGGTTTTTTTGTTCAGGTGTTAAACCGGTTTTCATAAAGCTTTTAAATCTGAGAAAAAAAATTATCAAATTATCAGCAAACTTGATCTTTGAGTTTTCACCCCCACAATTACAATATGACGGCATTGACACTTCATGTTGATGAGGTGAATAATGACATATCTGACACATGCGGCAGCCTTTCATATCATTGGAGGTCAAGTGACAGAGGTTCAGTTTATCATCATCATCATCATCATTATTGTTGTTGTATATAATTTGAGTCTGTGAGTCCGAATGCTCTCGTGAAGAAGAACTAAAAGTTCAGACCAAGCATGTCACCGTTCCCCTCCCGCACATGAGATCATTCTTCGTACCGGTTATGATGCAGTGCATCACTATTAAACCCTTATTTTGCAATCCGCCACCGACGCAGAGGCCCGCACGACTACTGATGGCAGAGGCTAGTCACGTCACCCGACGGCGGTACAGCAGGTAGAGGTCACGCCATTGCAGCTGAGGCCCTTTCGATGAGACGAATGGAACAAAGGAAAGCAACACCACTGTCTGCGAGGAGCGGAGGGACGGAGGGTTTTACTGCTCCGCGATGCCGTGCCCTTATCTCCCCAACACCGCAGCTCCAGCAGCCAGCTCCCGCCACACTGGTCTCATAAATCCAGGGGCGTACAGCAGCACTGGTCACCGTACACACACACGCACGCGCACGCACACACACACACACACACACAAAGCTCAGCCTTCTGCCTGGAGACGTCTTGTGTGACACGCGTGCCGGCTCCAGGTGACCACGCGTGTCCCACGAGCAAGTGTTCCTGAGAAGACCAAAAGCCATGCCAAATGATTGACAGGCCAGACGGCAAGTAGGGCGGCCAAGAGCTACTGCAAACCCCCCCCCCCCCACACACACACACACACACACACACACACACACACACACACACACACACACACACACACACACACACACACACACACACACACACACACACACACACACACACACACACACACACACACACACACTACATCCCCCGCCTTTACAGTCCCAGTGCTGAGTCAGTGCATTACCGTTATTAGTGCGAGCGCGGCCTGCATGCAGCCTCGCCCGCCCTCAGACAACGTGTGTCTCGCCGGCGACGGAGCATCGAAGGCTCACGCGTGGCCGACGCGTGGAAGAGCTCAAACGATCGAGGAGGTCAGCAAATCTGTAGCACTGGACGCATTCACTACTTTGCACTAGAGCACGGATTCTTTCTTTTTTTTTTAAAAAAGGGATTTGTGCATTGGGTGTGTGGGCGGAGTAGAAGGAAAAAGCAGTCTGGTTTCACAAGCCCATGATCAAAACGTGTCCGTCCCACAGACGAGAAGTGTTTGTTACTGGACCAGTGACTGACTTACTGGTTGGTAAGAGTGACTTTGTGCAAAAGCTGGGAGGGATTTTCATAAACCTCTGTGGCTGGCGGCTTCCTGCAGCCACCACAGTGAAGCAGCAACAAGTACAGTGAGGCTGCTCGTCCGTCGTCAGGATTCTAACATCCAACATCAGAACATTGTATATATGTGTATATATATATATATATATATATATATATATATATATATATATCTTTCTTATTGTGTGCATGTGAGGGACTGGGAGGACGAATTCAAAATGTGCGACCCCTCACTTCACGTCCTGAGGAAGAAATGTAAACTAGCACTGGACATTCGTGCACACTGCCATCTCCGGTTCTCTCTGCTGTAAAGAGATGTAATGTCCAGATATGTCCTCTCGGGGACGCGGCACCACTGAAACAAGCAGAGGGAGAGGGCGAGCTATTCGGGCAGTAATGAATTTGCAAATATTTCAATTTCAATTTCGGCAGGCAGGCAGCGTGATATTGACCCGCAGGGCATTTACGACCTGGCTATCGATGTTACCGATGGGCCGTAAGTGTGTCGGCGCACAATGGGAAGCAAAAGGAGGGCAACAAATTGTGCTTCATGTGTCCCGGAGGAGAGCGGTGCAGCGAGGGGCCGTGACTGCCTCTTTATCTGGGGTCACGCTCGGAGCTCTGCAGTGAACCATGAGTCATCAGCTAAGACCCCGGAGCCACCGGGGCCAGTCGTCCCGCCAATAACCACATCGCTCCCTGCACCTGAATGTTACACACACACACACACACACACACACACACACACACAACACACACACACACACACACACACACACACACACACACACACACACACACACACACACACACACACACACACACACACACACACACACACACACACACACACGCGCGTGCATACGTTCACATGCATGGGTTGAGATCCAAATCCAAAAACCTGAATTCCTACTGTTCACTTTTCTTTTTGTCCTGATTGGCAATGGCCAACGATGGGTGATTATTTAACTTGTTACTTCAATATTTAATTAATTTTAGGTGGACCATAGCGTGCAACCGTTCCACCTGTAGTTAATGACTTGAATCTCTTCTCGTCTCTCTCTCAAACGCCCCCATTTCTTCCGAGAAGCCTGTGACCTACATATCTACTCCACCAAACTGCAATTAACATGGAGTCGGTTACTGTGCACCGATAATAATTAACCGGCTTCTCCGTCCTCAGCTTTTATCTCATCAGTGAATCTCTAATGGCATATTAGTATTCCCCACAAAGAGACAACAACAACGGGCCGGCAAAAACCTGCGTGGGTCCAGTGAATGTTGAGCAAGCCGAGCCCCGGACATCCATACTTGGATGCGGATTTGCACTTTGGACCAAAGTCAGGATGAAAATGGACGTTTACACAGTATATTAGGGCAGGAAGAGCAAAAGTAAGGAAAATGTCACCGAAGGGCTGAATGCTCCTATACACCAAATGTCCAAATCATTACATGAACTGAATAATGAGACCGGCTCCATGACGGTGCACTTTTGTGATTATCTGGGGTTTTCAAAGGGCCGCGTGACACAAAGAGGTTTATCACCTGCGAGCAAATGAGGAATATGAAGCTATAACGGTTCCTCTTAGTGGACAACATATAGCTTATAGGATATGGCTGCAAAATGGATTCAAACAAGATCTAGGTTGAAATAAGATTATGATATTCTGAATTACTATATTCTCCAATCTCTCAGATCAGAGCAAGGAACAACTCTAATCTCTAAACTATCTCTAAACTCAAATGCGTTATCCCAGTACAACACCATCATTAATTTGCAGTTTTAGTCACGCTGGCAGCTTTGCACGAGGCTGCAAACCTTCTAGTCCATATTCTAGAGGAGCAGTCCCAAGACGCGCCGACAGGAAACCTCCACTGCCCCTCGGTCCTTAATAGACCAGATAATCCACAACAGATGCACATATGCACGATGACAGACTCGCAGGTCAAGCAGCTGGAGCTGCCAGAGGTACGTGCACTTTCGTCTGCAGCCGTTCTGCCCAAGAATTCTCTCCACACACACACACACACACACACACACACACACCGTCAGTATAACTCTTCACAGCTGAGTGCGGGAAGGGGGGGGGGAATGGGGGCCGTGGCCCCTCAGGCAGGACCATTTCTCCCTGTGTTAGCACATTATAGTCATTGAACCTGCAGCTAAAAATAGAAAGCCAAACCCCGCCCCCCACCACTTCTCCATCACACTCGGCAAAACCCCGGGAAGATATATGCGCTATTAAATGTGCTATGGGCTGTTTACCGAGGCACCGGATAGAGGGAAACAAACACCCAGTGCCATGGGATCAATAAATAATTTCCTTTCAAATACCTTCTCTTTCCAGACTGAAGGTGTTTTTCGTTGATACCGGGAAAAAAATATAATCTTCCAAAGAATGTGTGGAGAAGGAAAACAGCAAATGACACACTGTCCTAGGACGTCACCGAGTATCTTTAACAGGAAACATTAATCTATCGCAAAATGACGTGGTGCCATATAGAATCTTACATAAAGACGATGCGATTTACATTTGTGAAAAACGCCAGTACAATACAATATGCTACACATAATAGAAATTACAGTATGCACCCTTCAGCAATGTACTTAAGGTGCTCCCTGTTTGTCTGCTCCTTTCAGGATTTTTCACACACACACACACACACACACACACACACAGAGACACCAGCAGAATGTGCAGTGGGAGAGAGAGAGAGCGAACCGGGCGCCCTCTTGTGGCCATTACACCGCACTACAGCGTTACTTGACAGAGGCTCCAGAGTGAATCAGCAGTATCCTCCCAGGTATATCACAGTCTGCTCAACATGGAAAGCCAGCTCTAACGTTTTTACAATCATTCATTCATTCATTCATTCATCCATCCATTAATTACACCTCATGTCATATAATTGCTAAATTACTTGTCCTGATTTCAGGGGGTGGCGGCTCTTTAAGATTTAAAGAAGCCCTTTGTAGTAACTGCCACATTCATTTCTATTTTGAGAGTTGAAAAGAAATGACGTGAGCCACCCGGTGTAACTATGACCCCCGTGCTTTGCTTCCATCTGTGAACACACATTTCGTATATCTTCTTTTAGCTATATCTAATGAAGGCAACAACTAACAAAAAAAGTGTTGAAGTGTTGAAGAGAAGCCTTGAGATGGCTTCACGCTGGAATATTGATGCGGTGGTAAACGAACTGTCATAGGCTAACACATTGCCTCGGTGTTTGTCTCTCTCTCCTTCACCTGCACTGAGGTGAACTGGACCTCTCATTAAAGACTCATTGTTTTGAGGGGGTGGAGTGTTAATCCTCTGGAACATCCTAGTCTGGCCTGAGTCCAGATTAAGCACATCACATCACGGGCATCAGTAAGGAGACTTTCTACTACAGTCCAGAGCAGATTACTGCCACAGGACACTGTACTCTATTTCAGGTGAAACTCTGGATTTTTAATGATAAGATGTTCTACATCATACTTGCATAGATAATAATAATAATGATAATACAGATATATGACAGTTGTATGTGCAATGGGGCTTTTGAGGCAGTTCTCCATTCAGGATGGAAAAGTTGACATGGCATTTGTTGTTAGTGACTCATTAAGTGGCCAATGGGAAGGGAAGGGAAGGCCTACCATTCACATGCCCCGACACTTGGCTGCACGTGGTTGAATTACATTTTAATGAGCTTTCTAATTTTAGTGCGCGGCGCCAGTAATAATAATAGACGCGATGAATATTTATGTTCCCCTGTTTGAAGTTCAGGGGTCCGGAGGAGGGGGAACACTGTGGGTTTTGGCATTGGAGGCAGCCGATGTCTGTCAGACCCACATCCCCCGAGTCACACACACAGACATTTTTTTTTTATTTGGGGGGGGGGGTTCGAGCGCAAAAAAAAAAAAATGTCAGTCACATTGGAATCATCTAAACGATCCCTCTTCCATCTCCTAAGGGACAGATACACTCTGAGAGGAATCACAGCAGTATATATCTTTGCGTTTTCTGACACACACAATGACCGATGGTGGTGAAAAAAAAAACCGCGTTGCAGTCACACAGCCTCATGCTCGCTCCGCTTACCCATGGTGCCGCAGCGCGTCTGTGCGTAAAGATCGCCGTCAATAAGTCCTTATATATATATCTATATATATATAGATATGTATATATATTGTAGAGACGACTCTCCCGCCGCCAAAGAAACACCGAGGAGCCGAGCTCCGACCTTCAGCACCGCGGACAGCTCCGAGCTCCGCGCGCAGACAACAGGCGGTCCCCTGTCTGTCGGACGGCGCGCAGCGGAGAGCACCGTGAAGGTTACACCGGGCACTCAGCTGATCCGGCACCGACAACGATAAGGTCCCCGCGTCTACCCAGAGCACACGATCCAAAGACCCCGATTCATTTAAAAAAAAAAAAAAATGATAATAATAATGAAAAGACAGACTCCCAGTCTCGAATGTTACAGCGGAGCCGTCGGACCGTGTCCCGGGCTTGATGGAGGAGGAGGAGGAGGAGACGACCACAGTGTAACGCGTCGAATCACGCCATGTTTCCCCACCAGCCGCCGCCGCCGCCGCCGCATCCGTTCATCTGGAGCACGGAGTCAGATCGGTGCCGGGACGGATGAGAGCTCATTACACATGCGGCGCGTCCCAGCCCCGCTGCCGCCGGCCAATGGCGGGATGGAGATGGAGAGACGCGCGTACAGGCAGGGAACGGACACAGGACACAAGCTTCCAGTGCGTTACAGCGTCAACACGCGCACTTTGTCACCCCCCCCCCCCCCACTAACTCGAATCTTTAATAACACACACACACACACACACTGGACACATGATGCTGTCATCATCGGCGTGTTCGTGTAAGACTCTGTCTCTTCGTGATGCCAGACAACAGCAGGAGCATGAGATCACGGGGCCCAGGAGTCACAACGTGGGAGCGTGGATGTGCAAGAAAAACTAGGCTATATGTGTGTGTGTGTGTGTGTGTGTGTGTGTGTGTGTGTGATTCACAATGACCATAATAATGAAAGAATTTATTAGAGATGAGGATGAGGGTGTTGTCAAACCAAAGTTCCAGAATGACCAGTTACTAAAAAAAAAAATTGTAATTTGTTACAGGTACTGGTTACCTTTCAGGGTAAGATGACAAAATACTGTATTAAAAAAAGTAGGCTAATGCATTATTAATTGTGTCTCTTATAATGTAATTATTCTAGTTATGTAGTTATGCTGAGCCGGTGACACAGTCTGGGACGACTGTCAAATTTTAATCATTGTGCTTATTACCAATTATATAAGATGAAGTAATGTTGCTTTGCCAGTGTGACACGAAATAACTGTTATTAATAAAGTAACAAACCCATTCAAATTCGACCAATTGTTATTTGAAAAAGTAATTAATTACACTATACCAGTTATACAGTCACACACCAAGACAGACGGGCAGTTGTAACAGGGAAAATACAGCTAACAACGTGGCAACGGCACCTTTCAAAATTCCTTGTACAGCCAATTTGAAAAATGCAGAATTGTATCATATTTTATGTGAACATTAAAAATCAAAAAATACAGCTAAGGAAGATGTAGACTTATGCCATATGCTTTCAATCTCTGCAACTTCAGAATAGCCGAAATGTTGAGGGGCCAGTAAGCATATGTGACGTCTCCAGGAATGAGCTCCTTCCGCTCCGGAGACGTTCGACTCCTCCGTGGTGGGGAGCTCCGCTGCTGCGAGCAGGGATTCCAAACACCGAGCACTTTATCTATATATCACAGGCAGTTTTAATATTTTCACGCCAGCAAAAAAGTCACTCTGTGCCTCAAGTGTCTCCAGGAGAGGCTGAGCTCCCCGGCACGATTAATGAGAAGAGCGATTGTTATCAACACAGATACTGTCGGTGTGTCTCTATCTATTATCCAGCTTTGTTGACACGAGATGATTAATGTGAACGCATCGAGTGTGTCACAGGCTCGGCAGCGGTTTTTCTGAGCAGAGCCCTTCGCGTTTCTGAGTAACTCTCAGCCTGCCTGTATCACATTCCGCGTGTGCCGTAGGTCCGATGTTCTGCCGCGGACACGGAGACGTGTAAATATTCAATGGCGTTTCACAGAACAAGATCTCCCTCGCCACTGCTGTCACCATCTGCGCGAGAGAGGGAAAGAGGAGACGGGTGGAAAAAAGGCACAGATTTCACCACCGCCACCTCTTTCGCTGACACACGGGCTTTCGGGCGCGCTGGTTCCTTCGACACACCGAAATGTAGTTGTTGTTGTTGTTGGTGGTGGTGGTGGTGGTGGTGGTGGTGGTGGTGGTGATGGCGGCGGCGGCGTAATCAAGGCTTCCGATTTGTCCGTTTGTGACGTGACCACAAGCAGGACGTAAGCAATCCCAATTGTCCTGATGGGCTACTGTGTAATATACTATGATCACAAATCTAACCTGGCGCTGTCTTCTGTTCTGGTTACCAATGTGCAGTTAGCATGAATTAACATTCACAGATGAAGAGCAACCTCCTCCTGCAGATCTGCATGAATGCGGACGCAGAAAAGACGTACTCACCGATGTTTGCGTGCTTGCGCTAACCCTGTGCTTCAGCTCCCATTAGAACATATTTACTTTTCATATCCTCTCAGCTACAAGCTGCTGACCCCTGTGGGCTCCTAACAGCGCCCGTCAGCCCTGGGACACTGCACTCCCGTGACCAGACGAACAGCGAACAGACTGCGTCCACGACAGTGCGCCGTCGTGTGCGTGTGACTCGTGGATGACTAGTCAACTATCTCACCTCATGGTCCTGCCACCTCCTCTGCTCATTTCCATGCCGGCTCTCCGTTCCTCTGAATAACACTTTCTCTGCACCCGTTGCTCTAGACATGTCTGTATATATATATAAGCAACTTCTTGGATTTTAAAGAACTCTTTCCAAAGGCACATCTGCAAACATATTCCAAGTACTGCAGGGTTTGCTAAGTGCAGTGACGTTGCAGTGACTAATCGCTGCCAAAGGAGCCACATATGCCCCTTTGGCCCGGGATCTGACGTTCACTGCTGCATGTTCCTCTGAGGTTGGCAGCTGTATCTCAGAGTACACAGCTAGAGTGACTCGACATTTCAAAATCAAACAGTTTTTTCAACGGCAATATATCAACACCAGCGTCGGGACAGCGTGGCCTCGAGTGCCAGGAGAGGTCAGGCCACCTCGAGGTAAATAGCGGGCACATCCCCGCCGCCTCTCTGCCAATGCCCCGTCACCGTCCGTCGGCAGCCGGCTGCCACCGTTATTACTCAACGCCATCCGTAAAACACGGTAACTGATCTCCTCGCTGTTATCCGATGGAGAACAAACGGCAGCCTGTACAACCGGAGGGAGCAACAGAACAGAGGTCTCCCCCGGTGTGCTCTCTCTTCTCTTTTTTTTCAGGGCTGCTCGGTTGTTTCCGATGGAAACGAGCCAGCGCGCCCCTGCGTCCAGTGTGGGGCTATGGACTGTTCACTTCCTGCTTGACACACTACAGATGAGGCGACTACGGAAAATCGAATGCATGATAATGATATGACCCCTCTGACATGTGCATATGCTACAGCTGTTTACTTTGATGCACAGATATAGATAACTCCTGGAGGGGATTCGATACTGCCATCAGACCAGTCGTTCCCTTTCTGATCCGCATTGTTGTACGCATCACATGTACGACTACATGTTAGCATTGGACTTGGATAGTTTGGAGTGGCTGTGTGATTTCATGGCTCAAACCTCTTTCAGTAGACGCCCGGTTAGGTGAACTGCCTTCATCCTTTTGTTGAATAAAAACTATTGTTCTACTGGCACATTGCCACCCATAGTCTCATTTGAAAGCCGATATTAAGTTTAAATCACTCACATGCAGCAGACTTATTTCCACAACGTTGACATTTTACAACCTGCCTCTCAATACAACCTCCGTGTGCGGTGAGCACCCGTCACATTCAACGCAGCATCACAGGCCCAATACAATTCAAGCCCAGACCCGTGTAAGCCTGGCGACATTATCAGGATTGGAGCCACAGAAGAAGCGATACAGATGTTGTAGCGCGCTCCACCTAGACCTGCGACCATGCAGGTGTAGGTGAAGACTTGAAACTAGCAGTCGAGACCACGAAGCCCGCAGGAAAACGTTTACAGACGTTATACATCGAGCGAGACGAAGAATCATTTTCTCGGACGTCTACAGAAACTGACTCGTTCTTGCAACCGGCGAGTCGCCCTCTGCTGGTGATTCCAGAGAATACAGACTTCAGGCACTTTGGCATTTTCCTAAGCCAGTGACTACGTCCATTTTACATGATTCTAACGTTTGCTGTTTTTGGTTCTTTGACAATCTCTGTCTCTCGGTTTGAGAATCACTATTTCAAAATATGTTCACCCTTAAGAAAAATTGTACTTTTTACTTCTAATTCTTTCTTTTAAATAATGTATATTTCAGCACAGCACGACGGACTCACAGACGAGCTTGGTCAGGACTTTTTTTCCCCAGATTTTTTTTTTTTTTCGTGTCACTGTTGGCTGCTGTATGCGTACACACATATACATATCGTAGCATTCCACGAGCACTGCCCGTGTTCACACACAGTCCCAAGAAAAAAGGATTCGCTAACCACTTTGTCCTCCTGTTGCAATTCCATGAGAGCAGGAATGCAGCAGAGAGAAGAGAAGAGGGAGGCAGATGGGGGGGGCAGAGAAGATGGTGAGTGGCATTAGTTGGTCCTGGTCGCATTTTTTTCACATACTCCAAGCAGAGGATTGGAAGGCATCACATAAAAAACACTCAAGCTCGTGATTCAAATTTAAGCGGTCTAACGCTCAAAGCTGTGGCTTAGTCTGAGGGGAGGATTTGACAGAGGTTAGTCGGACACCGGAGTGCCACATTACACAAAAGCAGTCATCAGGTTCCTTTGTGGGCAGAGGAAAAGGAGGCGAACGGTTCCCTCCAGTGGTGAAATTGAACAACTGTAATTTACAGTAACAAAAAATGGAGGAGAAAAAAAAGGGTGAACAGAATTAGAACAAACGCATGCAGAGAGTCTCTGAATGGATCTAAAAATAGAGAAACATCAGTCGCCACAGAGGACGCTGTTGGCTCAGTTCCCGCATTATGATCTCCGCCGCAATGTTTCATAACCTTGGACAGCGAAAGGCGTGCGGAGGAATTGGCCAGCGGGTGGGACATCTGTATGTACAAGTGGAGCGTACCCAGCATGCGAGCGAGCGTTACCTTATTTGACCGCAGAGACACGCGTCCTCCGCACCGGGCACAGAATTTCGTTTGGCAATACGAACAGAGGTGGCCACAGCCATCGGCAAACTTGGTTTTGTGGCATATCCCGCAGGTCGGGGCTTCGCTCTTCTGGTCCTGCGCCGGCTTGGTCTCGTCCCCCATCTTCTTGACCTGGTCCTTGTACGATTCAAACTGCTGGTGCAACTTCCTGTCGGCGAGAGAGAGAGAGAACAAGGTGTTTATCCATCCATCCATCCATCCATCGTCTACCATCTAGCAGTATTTTCTTCATTTAATATTCAGCTTTTCCTCCAAACCCCTCCCTCTCTCACACATGACCCCTGCTCTGATAATCCATCCATCCATCGTCTACCGCTTTATCCATTTAAGGGTCCCAGGGGGGCTGGAGCCAATCCCAGCTGACATTAGGCGAGAGGCGGGGTTCACCCTGGACAGGTCGCCAGCCTATCACAGGGCCACATACAGAGACGGACAACCATTCACTCTCACATTCACACCTACGGTCAATGTAGAGTCTCCAGTGAACCTGACCCCATTCTGCATGTGTTTGGACTTTGGGAGGAAGACGGAGAACCCGGAGAGAACCCACGCACACACGGGGAGCTCCTTCAATCTGCCGACTTACTGACACCACTTCCGGTGATGGTGTGCGGTGTGAGACTTAAAAAGAAAAGGAAAAGGAAAAGCAGATACCGTGACCTTGGACGCCTCAAAGCTGAGCTCCTCCTCTCACACGGGCACCTCTCATAATCAAATTTGCTCTGCAAGTTTGAGAACATCACTCAATTCCACGTTCTCAGGTTCCCCTGCGTTTAATGAGTCACTTGCGCCCGTGTGTCTCTACATCGGGACAGTCGCAAGGTGAGACGGCCAACGCCCTCACTGTTAGACGACGATATGACTAATAACCACAATTAGCATCTCTCCATTGTGTTAGAAGAAGTAGCTGGCGGTCACACACACGAGAGCCCACCATCCCGTTTGCCTGTGACCGGCGCGGCATCTATTGTGTTACTGTGTGCGTCCTATAGATGGCCTCCTGCGGACGCGTTCCACCTGATCTCTCACACCGTAGATCCTCACCTCCTAACGGGTCCTGAGAGGCTCCTGCAAAAAGAAGAAAGAAAAAAAAAAAAGCGAACCTGCATGGACTCCGCCGCATGCATTTTGTATGACACATGTCAATTGAGCGTCTCCTTGGAAACCAAACACTGGGCTGACTTCATAATATGGCGATTAGAATTGGTTTCGCCCCACATATCCCCTGCAACATTCATTAGCACTGGTGAATTATTGAGCAGCGCTATCCTTTTACCACGTGCAGCTCTGCATTGGGAGATAAACGCGCCTCCTTTGACCACACCACCGGACCTTTTCGGAGCCCAAATGCGACGGCTGCACGCCGCCCGGCGACTATGTTGGCGTGCCCCCTTGTTGTACCCACTTAGGGATTAAAGGGCTAATTGTGTCACACACACACACACACACACACTTTGTGTGTATTTGCCACAGCAGAGATTAGTGCGTGGTCTTGTTTGACACATCCCACCCAATCTCCTTTGCTCGACAACAGGGGCCTGATAACAGAGCGATGGAGACGGATACGAGACGCAAAGCCACCGTCCCTGAGGATCAAGGGGAACAAGACTACAGGCAATCATGTTTTATTCTCGCTTAATCTCAGCTCAGTCCCGGGCCGCTACCGAGGGGCCACTGCTCCACCGGCGGACGGGGTCACTGGAAAAGAACTGCGGAAGACAACCAGTGATTACCTCTCCCCTTTCCGCCCTATCAGGTCACTCCTCGACAACGCCCACCTCACGGGGAAGGGGTTGTGAAGACAGGTTTGCACAAACTGGTCCGTACCGACGGTGGGCATTATCAGGGAGTGAGAATGAACAGACTAACATGAACAGTAATGGAGAGAGCACACACTGGTGTGCGGCACATTTGGCGCGTTATCAAGTGGAGCGCCAAGAAGCGAACAAATACTAAATGTGGAGTGAGCGTGGACTCAGGTGGCGGCGGGCAGCTGGTTCCAAAAGGGTCTACCGTTTCTTTTTCTTTTCTTTTTTTCTTTCTCGGTCAAACGTGGGTGACACCGGCTGACGAGTAATCATACGCTGCTCATTGTCCCGTCCCATGCTGGCGTGTCGGAGCTCCCTTACCTCTGGGTCTGCACCAGAGCGGCCACGGGCGGGCGGGCGGGCAGTAACGCGAGCCCGCCCCTTGGACGTGTGACAACCGGGCCCCAACCACGAGACTCTTTCTTTCGACTTCTGCTACAAACTGAATATTCACTCCTCTATCATCCGAAATAGATAATGTACATATACACATATGCGTATGCATATGTATGTATGTATGTTTGTATGTATGTATGTATGTATTGGCCACTTGGCAGCAGAGGAACTCAAAAACATACACGACAGCATCCCCATGAATTCCATGAAGTCCACAAACCTTTGAGAAATATCTCTCTTTAACTTGATAGCTGAGCTACTATTTACCCAGCATTCCATATTTTTTACGTTTCACACAGTCCTATGAATATTAACTCTAAGTTGACTGTATGTATTTTGGGGAAATTAAACATTAGTGGTGGTTGGACTACACATGTTGGCTCACACGGGGCTTTACCGACACTTAATATTATCAGATTTATTCTCCATGCAGTGACAACTCGGTCCAAAAATCACTATTTGTATTGCAATAACAACTCAATGTTTATGTTATCAAATTGTTCATCGTCGCTACTTCAAAAGTGAAGAATTTCGTATTTGGCAAGAAGCAGTGCACTTACTATGCACACTGTATTGTTGTACATGTTGGAAATATACCGAGGACATTTTGACTCCGGTGGTCCTGATGAAAGTTACCGATGGCTCTGATCTACTCAGAAGTCGCAGTAATCAATTCAATCATTTACACTTTAACAATGGGACACGTGAAAATGTCTGCTGGGCAAATTTTTTTTCCCACAGGATTTGAAACACTCACGCTCACAAATGAAACAGTGGGAGACAAATTACAGCGCACCAAATGACCTGGTGTTCACTTGGGATACTGTGTATCTCCGTTCATCAATATAAAGGAATTATTCACTGTGTAGTGTACTATAAAACAGGCTGAGGCTACTCTCCAACATTAACTTATTCACATTCATTTGCGATAAACCTTTACCCTAAGTAAAGTATGTTAACTACAAGGTGGGGAGAAACATTATATAAATCATATGACCTTAAAAAAACATGAAGAAGAATCGCTCAGCATATACAACAAGAAGTAATGACCTCTATTTATATATAAATAATCAGGACCATGACACATAGAGTGCTGCTTCTGTGCCTGTTCTGATCATGGCTATGAAATACATCAACTGTTGACTGAAAGTGAGTTGTGCCACCCCAGAGGCATTTAAGAAAGCAGATTCCATCATTGAACATCCCTCACACACCACCAGTCTCTCCTACGGATCACAAACACGCTGAGAAATGGCACAAAGTATTCTACTATCCACTAGGGGTCAAACCTACATTGACCCCTGGAGCCACCACTGTATGTTTGTGTCTGCAGGGGGAATCGAACGGGGGTCCGTGCTCTTACTTACGCGTCTGGCTCTGGCTCCTTGTCATTTGGGGACTTTTGCTGGGGCTGGAGAACGTTATTAACCAGCTCAGTGATCCCACTAAAGGGAAACCACCTGTTCAAATGAGGAAAGTGGGACTTGAAACATCGCAGTCGAGTCATCATGGGGAGAAAACAATCTGTCTTGAAAGGGTATTTTTCTTTTTTTCTTTTTTAGAAAACAGGGCAGTTTGTACGAAGTGAACGACAGCAGGGACATTCACTGCAACCAGCGCAGAGCGAGTGGGAAGAGGGGCCGGGCAGGTCGGCGAATAGTGGAACATGAATAACTCATCAGAAAGAGACAGTGAGGAAGGCAGGAGAAGAAAGAAAGATGATACACAGCTGTACGGTCGACGGCGTAGAGGAGAGAGGAAGCAGGGAAGCTCTGCAGCCAATGGAAATGAGAGCTGCATCACACGCTCAGCTGAGGGGTAACGGGGGTGTCGTGTGTGCCGGCGTGGTGGTGCGGTAGGGGTCAGGTTGTCAGAGCAGCTGGATTTATGTGAAAATGCAGCTATGGAGTTCAGTGGAGCGGCAAAGGTGCGTCCAGTCCGCACTCGGTGGTGGCTGGCTCACGAGGCCGCGCAGAAAGCCAATCGGATGACACACTGGATGAGAGTGGCCAGCCAGTCGGAGCCCAGGGACAAGGGGGGAAAGGCGGGGTGGGGGGGGGGGGGGGGGTTCGGTGGGCCTGGCTGTCACAAAGCCATTCGGAAGGAAAGGCCGTCGCCACTGATGTCATGGAAGCGGGCCATTTGGCGTCCAGCCCCCCAAATCCAACGATCTGCTCGACGCCTCTCGTGGGGAGGCCGACGAAAATCGAAATGCCACGGCGCGGTCGTCAGGCTACACGACCGCGGCAGCTTTCCATGACATTAGCGACATGTCTTGTGTCCCCGCCCCCAGACACACAGGAGAAAGCCACACGAAGCACACAAGCACCGACTGACAGGAAGAAATGTCAAAGCCTGGAGCACTCTGGGTAACGGGGTTCTACTTACTGTGCCGGCTGAGGCTTTGGTTCCTCTTTGATCCTAATACATGGAAAAAGGAACAGAAACAAAAGAAAGAAGTGTGCACAGCTCAGTGCATACGGAAACACAAGGAGATGGGAAAACATACTTAAAAAAAACACACAAAATCGGACATAACGCAAACCATGCTTAAAACTATAGTATGAATAATATTCAGGGTGTTAGAGATGATTTAGGTTTTGACAGTGAACGCAATGCGATGATGATGATGATGATGGTGATGAGGCAAACAACATGGGGGGGGGGGAATGTGTGACTTTAAAATGACGTCGAGTTTGATTTGGACCAACTGCAAATTTGAAATGTGAGTGAAACCCTCTCTCACACTATGTACTTCGGAGCGTCGCCTGGAGCTGCTCACAGATCTGCATCAGGCCCCGAGGACGGACGACTAAAACTCCTACTACGCCGAGTCAGCGACACATGCCTGATCAGATTCCACAATGGCTCATATTATATTCATTAACAATTCAAATAAACTAGTCGGCCATTTATATATATATATATATATATATAGAGAGAGAGAGAGAGAGAGAGAGAGAGAGAGAGAGAGAAATGACCGACTAGTTTATATGAGATTAGATTCCATAGCTGCTGATATTATATCCATTAACACTTCAGATACACTAGTCGGTCATTTATATATAGAAAGATGTGCTGGTGCACGTGTGGAGAATTGACCTTCTATGTGTCTGTAGTAGGACTTATTTGCATTTAATCGAAGTTGAAACTGCAGCATTCTCTCTCTCTCTCTCTCTCTCTATCTAACACACACACACACACACACACACACACACACACACACACACACACACACACACACACACACACACACACACACACACACACACACACACACACACACACACACACACACACACACACACACACACACACACACACACACACACACACACACACACACACACACACACACACCGCAGGCCTGTCTAGCATCTGACGATCACGCGTCAGAACTTCGCGCACCTCATCGCCACTTAAGTAAAGAACACCGTCAGCTTTTGTGTGAAATGGAATGTGTTGATTGCATTTTGTCTCATTCTGTGTGAGTGACTTTTCTGTCTTTCTTTCTTTCTTTTTGTTTAGCGCTGCAACCAAGGATGTTTTTCCGATTACGAGCTAGTCCGGCAGAAATGACCGAAGACAGAAGTGAATCCTCACATTTGACCAAACTAAAGGCTGCAAATTGAAACTTAAAGTTCAAGTGGAAAAGTTCTGAGAAACAGATAATGTCCCTGATAATGAAGAATTAACCTAATTAAAAATGATACTCCATCAAGTCAAACTTAACAAACAATGCTAATCCCTGCCGTGCCCACTGAGCGGATGCCGTTCAACTCCCCAAACAACCACCGAGGCCGACGCGACGCGACGAAGCCCCCCAACAGCCACAGCAGAGCGAAGAAAAACCTGTCTGTCTCGTCTGTGTCGGCTTGTCGAGAGAGCGCACGGGTGAAGACATAGTCCTGTGTGTACCCATCCGTCTCGCTGGCCTGTTTCCCGATGAGCCAGTCCATGTTCATCCTCCCGCTGTGTTCTCCCGATGACCTGCAGCGCCGCTCTCTATCGATCCCATCGGCCCCGTCCCTGTGGTCGCATCACGAGCCTCATATGTATCTGATGGAGCCTGCCAGCCTGCCTGCCTGGACGGCTGCCGGACAAAGTGTGTGTGTGTGTGTGTGTGTGTACTGTACTAGCAGGCCACGTGTGCATACGTGAGTGCGCGCGCGGTGTATTGTTTGACACGGGGCAGTAAAATGAGTGAGTGTAAAATGTCACAGGTGACGTATTCGGTGTCCGGGCTGCTGAGGAGGCCCGCGGGGGCAGATACCACGGGCTCTGTTTTCCATCTCTTTGACCTGCACGCCGCTTCTCATGAACCCATCATCACACACACACGGAATAAAAATTTATAAAACACGCACGCACACAGACACACGCACACACACAATCAGGGACACAGTGTGTATAGAACATCTATATCCACATGTGTCAAGATGTGTGATGCAGTGTTGAGTCTCAACTAGCCACACGCCGCTGTTATTTTTAGGCCCTTGGTGTTATTCAGTGTTAAGGTCTCCTGATCCGGCTCTGACAAAAGACTGGTGCCACGCTGCTCTCTAGTGGACAGATGTGCTGCACAAACTTCTAGGAACTAGATTCCTCAACTTCCATGGGGGGGGGGGGGATCTTGCAAGCTTTCCAAACATTTGGTAGTATCAACTTTTAAATTGCACATTTAATATATTTCTGCGTGCGGACAAAATTAGTCACCTTGGGCTCCGGAGGAATGTGAGGATATATATATATATATATATATTTTTAGAATTCCAGACATTTGAACTATGACAATATCAAGAAAGTATTCATCGGATCAATCAATGATGATGATAACAGGTTTTAACATCATAGTCGGAGGTTATTCATTGTTTACTGTCTGGCGACACCACA
The DNA here is from genome assembly GCF_022379125.1 of Scophthalmus maximus. Taxonomy (NCBI): domain Eukaryota; kingdom Metazoa; phylum Chordata; class Actinopteri; order Pleuronectiformes; family Scophthalmidae; genus Scophthalmus; species Scophthalmus maximus. Next base: position 3,076,511 of record NC_061515.1, read on the forward strand.
GAAGGTGGAACTCTACGCCTTTCACGGAGGCGTGTCTAAAGTGTACGGCATCGGGAAGGTGAAGTAACACCGCGCCATCGGGCCGCGAGGAGTGGAGGAGACGAAGACACGAGGACGCACTCGACAGACAGACACGAAACACTATTAATAGGAAATGAAGGGAGAATGACACAACTGCTGTGGCTTCTTCTGAACCTTACATCATCAGCCAAGTTGACGGGCACCAAAGACGGGAAGCAAAGATTTAAAAAAAAAAAATCTGCTTTAACAGTAGAGTATCCATCTCATCCGGGTTTCAGGGAAATGAAAACAATGAGGAACACACACACACACACACACACACACACACACACACACACACACACACACACACACACACACACACACACACACACACACACACACACACACACACACACACACACACACACACACACACACACACACACACACACACACACACACACACACACACACACACACACACACACACACACGCACACACACACAGACAGACAGACAGACAGACAGACACACGCACACACACGCACACACACACACACACACACACACACACACACAGACAGACAGACAGACAGACAGACAGACAGACAGACAGACAGACAGACAGACAGACAGAGGCACAAACACACACACAGTTTCTATCCGAGGGTCAGGCCCGTGGGTGACCAAGAGCACAACTCCGCGGAGACGTCCTCTAATGGTTTTCGCAGTAGCGTGCAGGCGTCCGGCAGTGCTCGGCAGTTTTTAAACAGATAGTGAGAAGCGGCCTTGACTTGGCGTCAACAACTGGGGTAGAAATTCTGTCACAGAGGATCTCATGGCTAAGCGGTGACCCCGCGGGCCCCTCTGCGTCGAGTGCAGACGGAGTGATAATTGGATCATAAGGGAGTAATCTGGCTCAGTGGGTAAATACCAACTACATACATCATTAACACCATCCCAGCCAGCCAGTCAGTGCTGCTGCTGCTGCCAGGAGAGGAGGTTACTGTCCGTCGGAAATCACTCACAGGCAACGGACCAACGGGGAGAACTCTCACCGGCGGCTGTGGCCCTGCTGAAATCTGTTCCTCTGACACAAATGTGTGGGAAAAAAACTGTATGTGTTGGTGAATCGTATAGGAATTCATTTTCAATGTACGCTGCGATGACAGCAGTAGCATTGGCGGCTCTGACCCCGACCCCCTCCCAGTTGAAGGTAGCGACCGAAGCCGTATTAAAGCTGCTTCGTTGACAAAGATTTTGTCCCCATACAGCTCTGTGAAATATAGGAATCACATATCATATCATGAAGTGTGTTCGACACTGACCTGAGAACTGAGGTAAGACATTAACATTATAATTTCTACTTTGTAGAATTTGTATTGTTGGAGGGGAAAAGATTCACCTTTCAAAGCAGTCGCATTGTTTCATTGAAAGACCGATGTTAGCTGTATATTGCTATAACCATAATCTAAGTATTCATTCCGCAGCAAGTCATATGTATAACGCCATAAATTGCGAGGCAACAGATATTTACAGCATTTCAGTGAATGGCAGCCAACATGACGGACAGCTGACTACTGGTCATGTGAGATTCTCTGAATGAATTGTAGTTTTTAAAAAACAGGTGAATGAATTTTTTTTTCAGTGATATCCCGGAATATTCAATGTATATAAGTGTATACAAGGTGTAATAATGTCCATATTGTGTGTATTTGCATATAATTGTGGAAACAGCACTGATGTCGGATAGTCAGGATGAAAAATATCAATACTGTAAAATGTGATGGGGAATCCAACAACATTATTTTAGGCCCAAAACCCCTGCAGAGCGCGTTGCTGTAGTCCAGTCAGCCACAGATTTATGATGTGTCAGCGATATCACTGCGGGAAGTATAAAACAGAAAATCCCTCTGTCGCACGAACTCCACTACTGTAGATCACCTGCAAGTCTCTAAATGTGCACTCAAAATAGCATCTTATTGGAAAAACACCTGTTCATTCTGCCTCTTTGATAAGTGGCAGGAGAAGTGCTTCTTAACACTTTCTCCTATGCACCCAAAGAGAGGATTAGGGAAGGTGGGGGGGGGGAGGTTTAGGATGGAGCGCTGATAACTTCCGCTGGCACGGCGCGATAGGCAGGGCAGGAGGAACAGCGACAGGGCAGGCGCCTTGGTGCGGGAGGGGTTGTGCCAGCGGACCCACAGCTGGGCCTTAGAAAGGCCCAGATAGGATTCACTCCGCGGGCCGCGCTCCTCAGAATAGGCAATCTAACAGCGGCCCGGGCCAGACCTCATGACCAGGGACTCATATTCAGATTGTCAAACAGGAGTTGGCAACGGGCAGGTTTCTCTGAGCAACCAGGGGAGGGGGGGGGGGAGTGGCTAATCTGCCGCCAAATATAACTGAAATCCATCTGTTTCCTTAGATTACCTGCCAGGATTCAATTGAGCTGCTCCCTATCTGCCCCCCGTGAGAGACTTTCCAGGTGGCGGAGAGTCAGCTAATCACCCGCACAAGTGTATTTCCATGCAAAGGCGTACAGGAAGTATACGTGCAAGCTTCAGCTGCATTTATTCTACTAACTACATGAGCAACATTTCATTGAGATTTCGTGTTCCTCGCACACGTGTGCTGGGGCGATAGGTGAGCGCGCGCACGACCGTGTCTTTCCTCGCAGTCGAACGCTGGAGCGCTTCTCCTGCCGGCCCAACTTCATTTAACCTGACACGCTCGGCATTTTTTCCTTGGCAGCCGACATTGTCCCACGCCAACGTCACGACTCCTCCCGGTGCGCGGCTGAACGGCTCCCCATGGGAACGCTCGGTGAAAAAAACTCAACCCCTTAACCCCTGGCGCGGCGGGGTCACCGGCCTGTGCATTAGCCCAGTCTCTGGCTCCGGCGGCCAGACAGTGGCTGGTGAATGCAGCTCGCTGTCCCCCCCCCCCCCAACCCTGTGCGCTACACGAGCCGAGCCGTCCACCGGCTCCTCGATCCACCGATTCTGCCCCGTCTCGCTACTGCCACATTAGTTCCGGTCTCGTAGTCAGCAAAAGCCTAGTTTCAGCCCTTTTTCTCCTGCCGAGGGACTGGAGGGATTTTGATCTGAAAAACTAAGACTTGCTAAGAGCATCATCTGAAAAAAACAAACTGAACTGTAGTAGCAGCAGTGATGATCACGATCATATTCCACCTTCTCTGCCGCGCCTCCAAACCTCGCCTGAAACGCCCATGAGTGCCATCCTCAACTCACACACACACACACACACACACACACACACACACACACACACACACACACACACAAAGAAAAGACGATAATGTTGTTGTTCCCCGCCTGGGAGGAGTGGGGGGGGGGGGGGTTGGGCTGCGCTGAAACTACAGTCAGCTGTCTGCGTCTCACTCAGGGCTATAATAAGAGCCTGGACGTGACTAACAATAGAGAGGTAATAGATACCCGGGCTATTGTTGGCCCTGCCCGCTCGACTCCTTCCTGTCCCGATTCATCGCTACAGCACGTCGCCATTAGTTCACTTAACCAAACTGCACGCCGTGTGCACAGCCAGACGAGCACACAGGGGCGGCAATCTGATATCACCCTCGCCGCGTGCGGGCTACACCCAGTCACTTTGCAGAGACACGGCTGCGGACGCCATGTGAAGTTACGCAGCCCCGGGAACCGTATCCGCCGCCTCTCGGCGCTATCGGACACTGCAAAGGCCACGAGGGCTCTGCAGCTATACGGCGTAGAAGGAGAAAAAAAAGGGGCTCGACGTCTGGTGATTTCGAATGCCTGCGTTTCCTCCCTCGACGCACCACTTCAGACGATTTGTACTTATGCTTCACAAAGGGCGGATTTCTGTGTATCTCTGCAGCGACCTTCCTCCACCAACCCCCCCCCCCCCCCCCCCCCCCCTTTCTCGTCCCCACTGGTAGTGTACATCCGGGCCAGCTCGGCGTCGCCACGGCGATGGCAGCAGTATCTCAGTGGAGACGAGTGATGTTAAGGGACTGGCGGGAGATCCTCCATCGGACGTCGGTGGAGGAGCACGATGCCGCGACCACACCGGTCGACTCTCGCCACCGTCTCCCTCCTCGTCACTGTCAGATGATGGGGATGGAAAAAACGGGCCTCTTCGCTGATTTTTCTCTTCTTTTTCCTCTCTCATGGTAGCCACTGCAGAACAAACTACAATACACACACCGAGCAAACCATGAACACGCACGGTGACACTGACTCTCTGGAATAATGCATTTAAAGCTTCCCACAAAGCCACCTCCAGCCCCAGGCGGCGTATGCAGTGGTCTACACGCTGTACAGTATGTCCTAGTGTACGCCACACGGCAGCGCCTGTGTATATGTGTGCTCAACCAGTGGACTTATATAAGAGCCACGGCTGCATTAGTGACTTCAAGAAAAAAATGGCTGCTCGTCATCCTCCCCTATTCATGTCAGGCGGCTGCTTCTCTAATCACGTACTGTACATGCAGAGGGACTACAGCGCCGCTGCACATCCAAACCCTTTATCCCTGCTACACCTTGTTGTGACAGGGGGGGGGGGGAGAATTAAGACGGCGCAGGAGAGCAACGAAAGTTGGACTTAGAAATCGTGTCGCTCCAGAGTAAATGCATGAAAAAGTTTCTCAACAGAATCACTGTGGAGTCAATATGTTAGATTATGAGGCCGACAGAGCTGGTGTGTGTGTGACTGTGTGTGTGTGTGTATCTGTGTGTGTGTGTGTGTGTGTGAGTCTGTGAGTGTATCTGTGTGTGTGTCTGTGTGTGTGTTAGTGTCTGCGTGTGTGTGTGTGTGTCTGTGTGTGTGTGTGTGTGTCTGTGTGCATGTGTTTCATTTCACTGAGCGCACTACATCTGCGTGGCAGACCAGTACGGGGCGGCTGCGTTTGTTTATAGAAGGCGCTGGATGGTTTTTATTTTTTGGCCACACAAAGGCGCGTCAGAAGGGCCGGCTAGGCAGCGTGCACGTGTCTGAGTCACCGGCTTGCACCTGCTCCGACCAGCTGAGTCTTGAATGAGCAGAACGGTGGACGGGCGGACGGACACACGCGCGCGCGCGCACGCACGCACACACACACACACACACACACACACACACACACACGGGGAAGGAGAGATTAGTGCGCCCTGTGTAAACTACCGCTCGCAAATACGCCGGCTCACACACACCGAGAGCAAAGCATCTGGAGTGAAGGATTATTCAGCAAAGTCATGTTATCGCTTGCCCTCATTCTACCCTCTTCATTCGAAAACAGGTATGTGGGTTCACAGCAACAGCACGAATTAGTGAAGTAAAGTGACCCATCTGAACATTGTAGGCGTATACCCACTGTACTTCCTAGTCTATAAGAGGTCGCGCTCCCGACTTTGCTCAAAGCTAAAACATTTAGCTGGTCAACTGCCTTAGACCCTAGATCCGTGAGGTTGAGAGAGTTTGAGATGGGATGCAACCATAGGGTCCATCAATTGCAGATTTGCTCTCCCCAAAAAGATCTAGAATTTGGGGATTCCTTCAAATCCCCAACTGAAGGAGCTGGGGATCTGGGGCATGTACTCTGTGCATCACCTACAACCTCTGTGATTCAAAGGCAGACAAGCGGGGAGGTGGTCGGATGAACGTCCTAATTAACAGTCTGCAGAAACTTTGGGAAGTTGCCTTCTTGCCAGGCCAGAGACCACTCTGTACCACTAAAGATGTAGTTTAGCAAGAGCCAGAGGGGCAACTACAGTGGCACTCAGTGGAGACAACTCCTACACCAAGGCCAAACCATCAAAATCCGCACATCGTTCCCTGAGAGAGGTCGGAAATCTTGCAAGAATTAGGAAAAGGGATTTGCACAAAAATATGCATTATTTCCTGGGAAATCAGTGAAAATGTCCCCAAAAAAATCTTTAGCTCGCACTGTTGAAGAAAGACTTTGTCCCGATCCACACGAATGTTTAACGGGGTCTTTCTTGGCCAATGTCCCCGCCTTCCACCAAATCATGTGCAAATCAATTCAGTCGTTTTTTGCGTAATCCAGCTGACAAGCCAACTGACTGACGGACAGGGGTGAAGACATAACCCCCCTTGGCGGAGGTGATGACAAACGACAGACTGAATGTTCGTCAAATGAATCCTGGGGTTATTAAATTGGCGTTTGAGAGCCAATCATTTCTTCGCTGACACACGTGAAGATTGTATGAGCAATCATTTGTACGTGCTATTTGATGGAAATGAAACAGAATTTGCTCTATCTGAACATTGGAGCTGGTCCCGTGAGCCTCTTTGACTCGGCTGCCTGGTTTCCATGGACGCCTAAATGACCTGCTGCCTGTTCAGTTGCCTGGCTGCTTGTCGGCCGCTGAATGTCTCCACTACCAATAGTCCAACGGGTTCAGAAGCCTTGTAACCGACTCTCCAGGTATCTTTCTCTCTGTGTGTGTGTCTCTCTCTCTCTCTCTCTGCGTTCACTCAGTCTAGACTCCACGGACCTAAATAATAAATACTCTCATACTCACATCAAATGCCGAACTATAAATGGACACTACACACAAACTAGACGTCACCGTTGGCCGGCAGCATTGAGCTGATTCAGATAAAAAACAACCACGGCACAAGAAACTGACCCACACACGTGGGTTCGAGACCTCGCCTGCACACGAGGGGGGAGAGTTGTCCTTTCTCTGACCTTTCAGGGTTCAACCATCATAAAACAGAACCCCCCCCCCCCCCCGAGGGGAACGTCACAGGGGAGAGGAGAGAAAAAAGGCACCACACCTCGCCGGCTGTAACCGTCCGACGCCGACGCGGCACCGGCGGGACCGTCCTTGTGGACCCCACTCGTATTTCCAGGTTTGCTTTATCTCGAAGAGCGAGCGTAGTCCAGAGCCCGTTGGGGGTTTCAACTACTACAGTCGTCACACCACCTGCAGGGTTATGAGAGACACACTCAGCATCAAGCCGGTAAGGTTATTCTGTAGCAGGCACACATGTTCTTCGGAGGCACCGGGCTTCCCTCGCAGGGTCTGATGCTGTTCATCCTCACTCAGCTGAGGGTGCATGGGGACGCGGGATGGGCAATAAAAGTGATCAAGTGGCCCCTCCAAGGGGTCTACTCTCTTTGCTCTCATTGGCTAGGCCTATATATATATATATATATTTCACACTACCCAGCGTCGACCGCGTTCCCATTGCACAGCGTGCCAGGGGGCTTACGCAACGACAGGCCAGATGTGCACGGCGGTGGATCTGTAGTCGGCTTCTGGTTTCGACTCAGTCGAGGGATCGCCAGTTTTTTTTCCGCACCCCGCCGACGTTGCGCTCGCGAGTACTCTTTGACATCAGTTCACCTGGGGAGAGGCGAGACGTCGTATCGTATTCTTCAAATGCAGTTTCTCCTCATGACCGCTGGGGTACATATTGCCGTCTGACGTCAGGATTTGAGCTGGCGACATCAGGTATCAGCTTAGGATTTCACCACTCTAAAAATAACTGCTCCAATATTGTCAATTATCCCCCCCCAAAAAATAAAATACAGCTGGCCGAGGCGGTGCCGATTCATTTGTGAACGACTGCAGTGAAAACTAATCTCCCCGCGCTGCTCTCTAGCATTGTATTATGCCATTCCGCGAATGTATATTCATACGACATCTCTTCCTGTAGCAGTTACAACAAACCTCGGTCTGACAAACGCTTTCCTACTGTCAGGTTTCGCCAAGGGCATTTCAAACTGCGCGGCACCGGGGGGGGGCGCGACAGGAGAATCCCTTCAAACTTTGCTCGAGGGACAAGAGCCCCAGAGGAGGATAAAACCCCGTGCTGACGAATGCAGATGTTATTTCGAACAAAGCCCTGAAAGACAATAGAGCCCCCGACTCTGTGCGGTGCCACGCGGGAGATGGCAGGCCGATTGCTCTGTCAATGGAGGCCGAGGCTGTCATATCGGCAGTGAGGCCCGATAGCATCTCAGACGTCACCGTCTCTCCTCTCGTTTTCTCTCTGATGTTCTCTCCTCTCCTCTCGCGCCCCCCCCCCCCCTTCTCATTTCCTCTCCTCTCTCCTGTGCTAACCTGTCGTACACTTTCCTCCCCCCCGCCCCACGAGCTTATCCTCACCTGTCCTCTCCTTGCTTTTTTTCCCCTGGCCCAAACCTTGTAAGTGACACAGAACATAAAATTAGATTGTGTTACGTTCTCTCTCAAACATCACGTCCTATGAAAAGGCGAAAAAATCCACAATGAACTGATCCTACAAACAAGTATTGCCCGTGTAGTTTTGCTTCTCTGCTGTGTAATATTGCCCCAAAACTATTAAAACATTGAGCCATGCTTTCGCCTACACGTGACTTTTAGATAAAACCACATACACATTCGTACAGTTCTCTTAATACAGCGCAAATGCGTACTGTACAAATCCTCGACTGAAAATAGTCCCAGACATGAATGTACTCCCGTGCCGGTGGCGTTTGCCCGGCTGCCTCCCTCACGAAAGATTTTTTTACGGTAACAATAGGTGAAATGTGAAATGGCTCACTGAGACGAACCCACGGAGGATTACCATCCGAGCGTAGAGTTTAACTCCACTCCACGCCGAGTGCGCTTTAGTGCCTTTCAGCTCGTCGTTCTGGTTTTATGGTCCCACGCCATGTGCGTTTCGGTTCGGTGTCACAAATCTCATCGACCTCGTTGTCAGCCAAAGCAACCGACTGTTTTTTAGCATCAGCTGGGCGGCGGGTGGAAACAGTGGCGCGTCAAGACGCCGGCGTATATTTGACTCTGATACTCTGAGCAAATCAGAGCTCAGATGAGAGAGATTAGTTGACAACAGGAAAAATAGTGAAGAACACTAGTCGCATCAATTAAAGGGGCAGTACGCGATCCTGAAGCAAAACTTCAGAATCTGTGAATATTTCCTCACCGTCCGTTAAATAGCTGTCGCTTTTGTGTGCACTGCAGAGCAGTAACATCACAACAACAACAACAACAACAACAACAAAGAGGGAAGCAAGCTTTCTCCAAAATCACCTGCTGCCCCTTTAGGAAAATTGTATTTTTACTCAATGATTGTGACTGTGAGGAAAAATCTGCAGCCTATACTCTCAGGCACTTTGTCCAGTAGGAATGGTATGTTGGATAAGAAAGGGAAGTACAGGGGGAGAGAGAAGCACGTGCCAGTACAGTACAGGGCCAGAGGCAATTTGACAGATACAGTAGGTTAATGACATGAAATGAAAAAGAAAGGGTGGAGGGAATCAAAAGATCTCGACAACAATCAAACTTTCACCTCCACAGCTTATGAACTCGGAACTCGTAAATATATTGATTCGCCCAAACAACTTGACAGCGTGCCAGCCTCAGATAAGTCAAACACATTGTTTCTCAAATTAGCGATGTATTCATCTGGCGTGCATCATTCTGCTCTTTAGAGTCAAGGCAGCAGCCGCCGCCCCCCCCCCCCCCCCCCCCCCCCCATGGGGAAAGTGATGGGGGATGGGAGACGGTCGAGCGCTCATGACAGAATCTGCTCTTTACGTGGGGAGGCGAGTGGCCATGGGTGAGTGAGCCGAGGGAACGAGAGAGAGAGAGAGAGAGAGAGAGAGAGAGAGAGAGTATATACTGTATATTGTCCAGTGGGAAAATTCTGAGCATTACCTCGCCTCATTTCACAACCATAGGTCTCTCTCTTCTCCCTCCCTCCCTCTCTCTATGTTTTCAAATTTGCCTTATTGACGTGAAGATTACGTAAAGTACAGTATCGCCACAGCGGGTTTTAATCGGAGAAGAAAACTGCGCAAAACCATAAGACAGCGTTGCTCGTTTCCCCCCAAAAACGTAGGTTGTGGGTCTGACAAGATTTTCTCTGCCTGCAACTCTTGCTCGCAGAAAGAACCGCGTCACAGCGTCTCTACTCGGGGCTCCAGGTTTTGTCTGTGTGACTTTTGAATTTTTTTTTTTACTCTTCTCCCAGTTTCCAGGGACTTGCGTCGCACCGGATCACTGCCACTTCCTGGTGTCTGCACAGTGCTTGGCCGCAGCGAAGTTGCACCTCAAAGGAAGCACATTGTGGTAGGAAATATGAGATGCTCTGTGCGTGCGTGTGTGTTTGCTCAACTCTCTGAGGAGGGGCAGATATTCTACAGCCTCCAGGGACACAGGGCCTCTCTCTCGCTCTCTCCGCAGCTCTGACCCCAGCTGGTACACTGAGCCCTCTAGCACTATCAGATAAATGACCAGGATGGGGTGGGGGGTGGGGGACGTGTGCATGTGCGCCGTGGGATGGGGGGTTGGGGGGAGAAACAGAAAAAGGAAATAGGATGTGATCAATCACAGCTAATTCTAGGTCAATGCTCTCACACACACACACACACACACACACACACACACACACACACACACACACACACACACACACACACACACACACACACACACACACACACACACACACACCTCAGCATAGCCATGCGAACCAGGAACAGGATCAAACATAAATATTTCCCAGCTGACGGAAAATGAATGGTACAAAGTATACGGCTTATTATGAAATGCTCCGGTCAAATCATGAATATATCGTCTGGCTAGGGTTAGGGTCACTTTCACTTCCTGGAGCACAGAGCAGTGTCAAAAATGTCTCTCAATCAATATCAGAATTATCACAATTTAATCATCTATGCGCGTGTCTTTATGCGTCGATACCAGCTCACTATTTGGAGCCAGAAGAAGAAGAAGCAATAGAGGCTCGAGATGTGAATGAGAAAGTCCGTCTCCCACACTCGAGCCACCGGGCAGAACCAGCGAGCGAGCGGCCCTGCGGGACTGGAGGCCCAGGCGTTCTGTGCGTTGCCTTCAGGATACACACAGGGTCTGGCTGGGAGGGGGGGGGGGGGGGGTGGGGGGGGGGGGTGGGACCCCTCACTATCGTTGCCGTAGTTACTCGGGGACCCACTGGTGCACGGACAGCCTGTTTTTTTTTGTGCGCGCAGAATTGTTGAGCTTCTGATCCACATACATTTATCCGGCCGCGGCTGCGAGCATCTTTCTAGGAGAGGAGTCGAGGAATGGGCGCCGCCTTACGGAAACCTCAGGAAGTCGACTTCTCCTCGGTGCCACACACACACACACACACGCACACACACATACATACACGGGCCTGCTAAGAATGAGCAGCCTTGGAAGAGAGAGCGGCTAATTACATGCGAGTCAGCAGCGAAGGGGTTTCCATCCACGCTCTCTGTAGCACCTCTAGTGAGATGACAGCAAGTTGGCAAGCCCTGCAGCTGGAAGCTGCTCTCTCTCTCTCTCTCCCTCCTCCATCCCTCCATCCTCCAAGGATTCCCTCTGTTAGATTACAGACTTCCATGTTCAAAACCGCCACTTTCCCCAAACAGCCGCCCCAAAGCTGCTGCCGCCGCCGCCGCCGCCACCGGATCCAACCGTGACAACGCAGATCGCAGAGGATGGAAGGGGGTGGGATGTTTTGCCGTCGTGAGCTGTTTTTTTTTGCTCTCCCACATCTCCGCCGGAAACGCTTACGAAAACCATTCAGCGACGCGTTAATCCGCCGCGGCCGTACCTGCACCGGGGCGGACTGAATTAATTAACACTGCTTCGAGGATGTGTTGCGCTCGTGTGATTCATAGGTAAAGGAAGTGGGGATTTTACCGTCATGATGACTCATGATGAGTCAGCCTGTACATATAGACATAGGGCTTTCCAACCAAACGGATATGGTTTTTGCTTAATGAAAGAAAACTTTACCCAAAGAGCAAAAGAGAGTGGCAGCCAGCCCTCGGTGCTACTTCAACTCCACGTCTTCTGTCGGGTGTCGGGTTGTGGCCCCGCTGGTGAGATACACACCCCAGGGGACCCGGGTGTGGAGGAGACCACGAGGCAAGCGAGGACGCAAGCGTGCCACATAAAGGCCTCGCCGACCGGGCGAAGTCTCGTCTGCCTTCAGTTTGTGTGGCCTCCAATCAGAGTTACCTAACATTGTGGTGAGACAGTCAGTCAGCCATGTCCCTCACAGAGCCCGGCCTCCTCCCATGCTCGGCCATGACAAGGCTTTGACATCACCGCGAGACTGCGAGTGACTAAAACTGACAATCCCCCTTTTACCTCGGAGGAAAAGGGAAACAGGGAAAGGAAAATCAGTCAGCTATTGGGGATAAGGAGGAGAATGAGGAGGGGGGTGGTGCATTGAAAAAAGAGAGGAAAAGGCTGACGGAAAAAGGCCTGGGTGAATCACGCAGGACGCACGGCGGCGGGCCGAGGTAGCCGTGTCTCGGAGTACATGAGTCATGTTTATCATGCAGCAGCACTAGAAAGGGGGGATTGCACAACTCTCTCTCTCTCCCCATTAGGAATGCTGCTGCCTGAGTGCAAACATTTACCCCGGCGATGATGGAAAACAACCGCTTCTAAAGCCCCCCGGCGATTCGTGGCACACCTGAAGTCGGTGGCACGTGGCCTGGGAGGAGGCCGCAGCACCGGGGGAAGACCAGCCAGGGGTGCCCTCACTCGGCATCACTCATACAAATGTGGCCCGACGTTCATCCTACATCCAAATGTTTAAAAAAAAGAAAAAGAAGAAGAAAGGTCAGAATAGAAACAGGCCCTGAACACGTGGGTTGCAGTTGTAGAAAGCACAGGAAGGATGGAGGCAATTTGAGGCCACCGCTCCCCCTGAAGAAGGTCCAACCAGAATTCCTTCATTTATTAATTTCTTTTTCAAATTAATTAACAATACATCAACTGAGAGCGGAGGGAGTTGTTGTTTTTATAACCGGCTCGTGTCGACAGGGTGCAGTGTTCCACCATCGAGCAAGAGTTACGGCTCTCACACACACACACACACACACACACACACACAGAGTAGAAAGAAAAAAGAAAAAAAAAAAGGTTAAAGCGACGACGGCGGCGGGAACTCTCCGGTCCACCTTAAAAAAAGAGAGCAGGGAGAAGCCTTGTGTACAGTGGACAGCGCCGTGGTGCTGAAACGAGCTCCGAGCGACGTCTGTACACGGGGGGGGGGGGGGGGGGGGGGGGGGGGGGGGGGGGGCAGGATGATAAATCCACCGACACTTTAACAGTTAAAAATAAATAATAAATCCCACACATCCCGCGTGCGCCGTCGCCCCGCACCAAACTCCGGACCCCCTTAACACGATCCTTCCCCGCGTCATGTTGTGTAATCTCGGTGACGTGCGCGCGGAGGGGAAAGGTTAAGCAATTTGGCGTGCGTGTTTTTTTCTTCTTCTTCTTTCCTTTTTTTTAATTTTTTTTACTCCCTTTACGTGAAAATGGCGCCCGTTGCCGCTAAACCCAGCCCAGTACAGTACACACACACACACACAGACACACACAGACGCACACACACACACACACACACACACACAGACGCACACACACACACACAGCTGTGTGTGAGGCAAATACAACTGGAGTACTGGAGGGAAAGAAAGAGGCTGGAGATGCTGTTGCGCCGCATTACAAAAAAAAATAAAAAAAATGACACTCAGCCATTAATGTGTGGGGTTTCCTAAAGGTGGGGGGAGGAGAGGGATGGGGGGAGGAGAGTGGGGGTCAAGGGGACGATAACCAGGCGTCTCGCCTTGGTCGCCGACGGCTCGTGGTGGACTATTAAAGAGGCAACATGGCCCAACCAGTGTCACACACACACACACACACACACACACACACACACACACACACACACATCCATGCTGTGATAACAAACACCCCCAGAATCACTCGGGGGCAACTCGGCGATGCCAACACGCTCCCACCATCATCATCAGCGCCTGTTCTGCTCCTGCCTCTGTTCTTACTTCAACATGGACTGCTCCTTCGCCTCCTCCTTCTTCTGTCGGTCCATGACGCCGAGGATGATCTTCCTCTCGTCCTCGGTGAGGTGGCTGAGGTCCGGCAGCTCCGGCATGGCGCCGGCCGCTGAGGCAGCAGCGGGGCCGGGGCCGGGGCCGCCCCGGGGCCCGTGTGGAGCAGACATCTTTTACGCACGGTGGCTACAAGAAAAAATAGAAAATAATAATTAGAAAGAAGGAAAGAAAACAACACTTTCAACCAACAGCATTCTTTTTCTTTTCTCTTTTTGAAATTGGTGGCTCACACACGCCACTGACATCCTGCTCAGGAGTCACACCATGCACACATTACACAAAATAATTCATCCACATGTTTATCAAAGGCTCCTCATCATCATCATCATCGTGGTATATAGAGGGGGGGGGGGGGTTGTAACACGCTGCAGCTGACTGAGAGCTTTGCCTGCAAGCCGGGCAACACTCGAGCAGGCTGCAGGTTGAACCGCACAGATCCACACATGATGACATGTTGTGGGAATAAAAGAGGAAGAATAAGAAGAAAGTCGAGACCATGAGACAGTGTGTGAGCTACTCTACTGTAAATGCCCCCCCCCCTCAAAAAGCAGCGCGGGTGCGAAAGGCTGTGGGCTTACAACCTTCAGGTCCTATTCCAAAAACCACACGCCTCCATCCATCCATCCGTCCATCCATCCATCCAGGGAGGAGGAGCCAAACAGAGGCGATGTTTAAAAAATATATACACTTATACTCTTGCCTTTTATTTCGCAGTCATGTTAAATCCTGTCTAACCCATCGCTGCCATTCTTTAGAGAGGTTCCACTGGCATGTTGGAATAAAAGAAAGACGGTGCCCCCGGTCCCTCCGTCCGTCCGTCGGTCGGTCGGTGCGTCCGTGCGTCCGGAGCACCGTAAGACCCTTCCTCTTGCCGCTCGCTATCCTCCAGGGTCGGCGGTGTAAATTCTTGGAGATTTCTTAAATGCAAAGGGAAAAAAAATGGATGCAATGAGCGTGAGAGAGTGAGTGAGTGAGAGAGAGACGAGGGGCTGGAGGTGCTGGAGGGGAGAGATAGGAAGAAGAGGGCGGAGCGATGGAAACGCGTAGAGGAATAAAAAAAAAAGAGGAGAGGACGCGCTGGATGTTTCATTGACAGCAGGACAGGCAGCGGCCTGGAAAACCAGGAGTGGAGCAGGAGCTGTGAGCAGAGAGGTGGTGTGTGTGTGAGTGTGTGTGGAGGGAGAGTCATGCATATTTCATAACCAGATCATGAGCAACTTGTGAGAAGGGGGGGGGGGCAAATGTGAAGTGGGCAGCTAAATGCAGAATATGACTAGTGATAATGGCTCTGTATTTATACCTGCAGGTGCGGCTTGTGTGTGACTGTGACTGTGACTGTGACACACACACACACACACACACACACACACACACACACACACACACACACACACACACACACACACACACACACACACACACACACACACACACACACACACACACACACTTTGATAAGACATAATTCATAACGATGATCATTTAGTTGCAGCCCCACGTTTTAAAGATTTAAATGAAATTGGTCATCACACGTAACCTGGGCTCGTGGGGCTCCCTTGCCAGGGCCAGACGAGCTGCATTTAAAACTGCAGTAATCACATTTAGCTAGATAACACAAGGATTAGTAGAAAAATAAAAACTGACAGCAGCGCTACAAGTCCATCAGTCTCTCATTACGCCAAAGTTGCGAGGGTCAACGCTGCTGCAAACACTTTCCATAGCCACAAATAAGCTGACTTCACCCCCCTCCAATTCGTCCCCAACGTTTCCCCGCAGACCGCCTGCTCCCGTGTGTCTCAGGCTGCAGCGTTGATCGGATTTGAGGGACCACATTAAGAGGATAGAGCCTCTACCTGATTAAAGCTTGTGAGTAAATTAGCACCAGTGCACTGATCTGCTGCGCAGCAGTCAAACACCAATTATTAATTATGACTGACTGTGATTCGGAGCAGTATTCTTTCCAAATGACGTGTTTTCACAGTTTATCATAAATACAGTCCCATACGTACCATACGTACAGATTTTGCAGTAGAGTCGCATGTTCTCTAAAACGTTACCGTCCTATAGTCCACAGGGAATTGGGTTGTTCCAAAGCTGAAGGGAAACGTGCAAAAGTTTGAAAGCTGTTTGTGCGAGTAAACCAAAACATCTGCAGTTTTTCAGGATTTAATGTTTAGTACAATAAAAAAAGAATAATAATAAAAAAAAAAGAATTGTAGAAATCCACCGGTGCAGATATATACTGTGTATTTCCTTTAGGTTTCTCGAGGATTCAGGACGCTTTTATTAAAACTTGTGGGATGGTGCAAGATTGACAACTTTTGTAACTGGGTCTGTAGCAGAAATAAAAAAAAGGGAGGGTTTGAATCCCATTAGCCCGAGTCGTATGATTTATCACGTGTAAATTATGAAAGACTGGCAAAAAATAATTCACGAGATGTCCTGAAAGATTACCATGGATACAGCCAGGAGGAGGATATTACCAGCTTTACCTTTACACATCAAACGACCCGATTTATATGAAGTTGTACTTTTAATAATAACCTGTGGCACATATCTTGAACTTCATTCATGGGAGAATAATTAAATATATCTAATAAAACATTATTTTTTGCACGCATGATGTAAATAGGCACCAAGTCAAGGGACAATCAGTTGAATCTGTCTTGAACTTGCTAAATCGTTGTGGTGTTCTCGGCTCCTGTGATGGAAAATGCAAACTTGAAGTTAGACAAAAAAAACCCGACTTAAAAAAGAATCCCAAGAATGAAAAGCTGCTCTTTTCCTCAGTGGCCAAAGGTTAAAGCTTAACAAGAATTGTTTTCAGTGTGTGTCCTGATGCTTAGAATGATGGACCACTTCGACCTTCCCACAATCAACAAGCTGCAGTGTTTTTGTTTTGTAAAGAGTCAAGAGAGGTCAAAAAAAAAAAAGCCCCCACACGGGTGCCATCTCGGGCTCCACCCCATCATCTCCTGGGTTTGTTTATTTCACCACAGTGACGACGTGCTTCTCCTTCTCGGACACCACGGGAACAGCTCCTGGTCTGCTGTGCTTGCGGACGTTCCTCTCCCTGAAAAACAAAGAGGAGGAGCGATTAATGGAGAATATTCAGGAAAAGGAGGAGGGGGGAGTGGGCGGGAGATGGAATATGAGACTATTGACCTAACACCTACGTCAGCGACCGCACTAATGTGCCCTGAAAATAATGCATAACACATAGATAGTAAATCATTCACACGTCTGACATATCACCGTCCGGCAGGTGATTACAAAACCCGATCTGTGAATCACTGGACAAGGGGGGGGGGGGGGGGGGGGGGGGGGAACTGGGACAATCAATCCTACCAAACAAGCTATAAATGTGCATGATGTGAGGCCCATTGAGACAGTGTCATACTGGGACAGTCCCATCTGTGGGATTTTTCCATTAGTGCTGGTGTGACTGCATAGAGCAGACCGATCCTGGCAGCGGCCCAAGTCGCCCATCACCTCAGTACAGACGGAAGTGGGGAACTTCAGGCCGCTCCTGCAGCCGAATCACCAAATTCACCATAAGTGTTACGAGGGGAAACAGTGACGGAAACTTACTTCTTGCGGCGAGCTTCTTTCATAACCCGCAGCTCTTTGGTCTGGTGGAAGATGCTCTTGGGCAGATGTCGGTGGTGGGCGATGCGTCTGATCTGCGGGTGGTGCTGGAACTTCTCCTTCAACTTCTGACTGTAGTTAACGGCCACCTTCTCCCTGGGGGTCAGCTGAAATTACACCACAGAGGGAGACGGGACGACAGAGAGGGAAAATGGTAGAGCGGAATGAGAGGCGGGACGAGATACAAAGTGTGGAGGAGAAAGTGAAATGGGACGAGGAGCGGAGCATGATGGTGGAGGGATTCCCCCCAGTTTCCAATCTTTGTGCTAGGCTAACAAACTGTAGCTTCATGTTTTCCATTCAGATACGAGAGTGATATCAATCCCTTCATCTTACTCTGAACAAGAAACCAAACCATTTGTTTGGGTTTTTTTACATCATAAAAACGCTGGTCCGTACAGTAAGCATTAACTCCAGCTTGACAACGTCCACATTAAAATCTGAATCAATGTCTGTTAAAAAGTGAAGACACCAGCTAAACAAGGTCCCTCCCTCTCCATCTCTCATAAAAACCCACCAGATCGTCGGACCGGGCCTTGGCTCGGGGGGAGAACCCCTCCGTGGAGGCTTTTATTCTAATTAAAACCAATGATTTGTCTCTGATTCAATTTGTTGGAGAAGACCTGTTAGATGCTGATCCTGAACTAATTCCCCTCGGACGGACACGCGGTTGGTGTTTGTATAATCTCAAAAAGATGGATGTAAGCAGAGGATGATGCTTTGATTTGGTTTCGTTTGGCAATGGGTCACTTTATTCTTGTACTGTACGCAGCACAACCCACCATGGTGATGAATAAATAAACTGCTGCAACATATAGACTGGACAGGGAGACTAAAATTTGCAGGGATTTTTATTGCTGAAAGGGAACTCTATCATCTTTTCTACACAAAAGTTGACTGGGCATCAACAAGGTCCCAGTAGTCACTGGCATCCAACAGCATAAAGAAACATGTCCGATCTGTGGCCCAGGTCTGGGCAGGTAATTTCACTGCAGGTGAGGCAGACTTGAGGGACCACAAACATGGTGGCACGCCTCGAGCGACGGTATTTGAAACATATTTCAGACGCCTGCTCCGGTGATCGAAATTATGCTACGGATCTTCGCCCTTTGACCCTTTTGGCCAGGAATACTAACAAAACGCAAAAACTGCTCTCTTTAGATCACTTAAAGGGGCAGTGAGCAATTCTGGAGAAAGTTGTTCCTTCCCTTTCCTGTTCTCTTCTTCACAGGTTTGTGTAAAAGCTCCAGACTTGTACAAACTGTCCACAAAGGAAGAATCACACATCTTCTCCTATTTAAAACCTATATCGCTGTAAACACATGCTGCGTAACAGCTTCTGTTTTACTCTTCCCTTCCCTGACACGTGCAAGCACGATATTTAAGACGACTAAGTCGATTTTATTGGAAGTTTTCCACATGTAAAACTAGCACGTGGTCTCCAGGTGACCACGTAGTAACACTGTGGCTGAATGTATCCCATGTAGACACTGAAGGAGAACTGAAGTGTTTGTTTTCTATTAATTTATATCTATTTATTCTTAAAGTAATTGTTTGATTAATGGAGCAGATAGAAGTCAAACTTTGACAACACATCAATGTCAATCAAAAAAATTCACTTGGCTTCCCAACTTTGATGAGTCAATGTTTCCACAAACATTGACTCTCAGTGCCTGAGAAGAAATAGGAGCCGATTGATTGGACATATTTAGGTTTTAGCCTAAAATAAAAAGGATCTAATCTACACTTGGTTCAAATGCTGCTGCTTATAAGGTTTTGAGGGGGGAAAAAAATATGTGCAGCAGCTGATGGCGACGTCCCCATCAGTTCAGACACACACAAAAGCCTTGATTCAGCATTTCAGCATTTCTTGATAATTAAAGTACAACTTGATTGTTAATGCTTCATTATGGTCGGAGAAGCCCGCTTTAAGTGATTGGCCGATTTCAAACTGCTGATAGGAGCAGCCCTTGTCTGATCTCTTTAAGTGCAAAGCTTGCGAATAAATCTTCTCTCACACACTGACAGTAAAAACAAGTGCCAAAAGGCGGCCAATTTTCCACTCGGAGGCTGCATTAAGAGAATAAGGCAAGAGCGAATCCGATTAGGGTATGAAAGATGGCCACTGGGAGATGGCACGCGAGACGCCACAGGTCTTTATCACCGAGCCGTGACTCTCACTCGGGCCACTGACGCACTCCTACGGTGGCCCTGAGAGCTCACAGCATGGCAACTTGAGTAAACGCGCAAAGAGACAAAACACGAGCAAATTAAGAAAACATCTTCATCAATTTCACAACACATGCGCAGCATTTAGAAAAAGTGCTGCAAATAGACCTGCAACGAAACGGATGTGTTTCCAGAGGACACTTAAAAGTGATGCAGACGCCTGAATCATGCGATCACAATGTTAAAATTACTCAAAAACACTTTACTTTTATCTCATTTTCCAACACCACTGACGGAAAGATAATCTTAATACTGCTGTGACTCAAAAAACAACAAGTGTGTCCGGACGTGTGCATCACTTTTAAGTGTCCTCTGGAAACACTTCCGTTTCGTTGCAAGGTCTATTTACGGCGCTTTTTCTTAATGTGTTGTGTTGTGATGTTTGCAGCGTGTTTTTCTAAATGCTACGCACATGCTGTCAAATTGAAGATGTTTTTCTTAATTTGCTTGTGTTTTGTCTATTTGCATGTGTTTTTCTTAAGTTGCAGTGCTGTGAGCTCTCAGGGGCACCATACACCCACCTGCTAGTTGAGAATAACATAACATTAATGCTATTGGTTCTGCTAAAACAATTTAGTTATAGTCACTAACAAATACATTAAAAGTCAGTGGAGAGGGTGAAAAGGGATGAATCTTTCGTTTGTGGTTTGTCAAACAACTGCACGAGCTTTTGAGGGTTTTCTTTCTGGGACTTCCACCTGCCACAGGAGCTGCTGTGCCAATTGGTACATTGTACTTATTGAGAGTGATTCTACCCCTAAGTCAGCATCCATCAGGGCATTTGGCAACAGTAGTGCCGTAAGCTCCTGGCATTGTCACCCACTCCAACCCTGCTGAGATGGGCACCGGGCCACGACTGAGTCGAAAGGAGAAAAAAAAATGCAGCTAACTCATAAAACACCATTGGGTAAATACACTGGGAGGAGATACAGTTTACAGTGCGTCTGGCAAAAGAGTGAAATACAGCTATCGATTGACATTGTGATGAAGAATTATCAGGAAGCAGCCAATAAGAAACAAGTCACCTTTAGTATGAAATTGTAAATGTAGGAATGTGATACAGGGAAGACGAGGCACTGACTCACCACTCCTAGTTTCTCAGCTGCGTTGGCTTTCCACAGGCGGATGTTCATTTCGTCAGACCCGCTCATGATGAACTTGTTGTCCGCCGACCACTTGACGCAGATGACGTGCTGCATGCGTTTGGTGTGGTAGACTTCCCTGAATTACCAGAAAAGAAAAAACAAGGCGGTACAACGTCTTGGTTAGCTGTTAGGAACTAATCATGCACTCATCATGAAGTTAGAATTGATGTGTTTGATTGTGTGACTGTCTTTCTGTGCTCAACACCAACAAATCCTTTGGAATAAATGATAAGACAACTTGTTTTTTTCATGCCTTCTAGAAGGACACACAGATGTTTCCTGATCTGGCGCCCCAGTCGTCAGGACAACACTGTTGTTCTTTGCTTTCCAAATTAGTTATGAATCTGTTACAGAAAATGTGAGCGTTCTCTATGGTACAGGTTTGGTTAGGTCAAAATGACTGCTGTGAAAAATGTAATTAGACCCTATTAGCTAAAAAATACCATTTTACTTCTTACAGTCAAGTTGCAAATTATTCCAACTGTTCCTGAAACACTTATATAATTTATCTGCTGTTGCCTGTCCTGACCTACCCCCTCTGTAATTCTGTCTGGCAACATGCCACAGCTACAGTAACACAACTGTGCATGAGCCTTTTTGTTCTGGAGCTTGACAAGTGAAACAAACAAAGACTGCATGTACCATTTGGCACATAGCAACCAGACAATGGCAAAAGGTGTTTTGGGCCGTGGTGGTCAGTCAAAACAAAACACCCACACGCGACCAGCGTTTGGCAACAAGTGACTGTTATCAGCAATGACAAGAGCAGATATTTAGAGGAGTCATAATCAGGGAAGGGCAGGTGTTATCATTAACATTAATAAAGGCTCTGGACTATTCAAGGCCCACGATGTTGGGACAATGAGCCAAAAAAATGGCATTCAAACATCATTAATTTAAAATCTCGGCACGTACTGATGACGAATGTCATGACTACTGACCAGTTACTATGTCACAGTAAGACTTTTCGTTTCCGCCTGCGGTAACTGACCTGCTGCGACCACCGTCCTTGGGGAAGATGCGGATTGTCTTGTCGAAACTGGCAGAAACAAACTCTTTGCCAGTGGGAGAATAGTCGACGTCCAGCACTGCCGAGACGTGGTCCATGTGCACTGTGATCGGCCGGTCCAGGAACCGCATGTCGTATGTGTAGAGGCTGGTGAGACACAGAAAGATTAAACCTTTCGGTTAGGGATGCACCAAAATGGAAATTGTTGTCCGTAACCGAAAATAATGAAACACTTGGCCAAAGGCCGAATACCCAAACTTTTTTTATAGAGTTTATTTTCCAAATTTCCCTCTATTGAATAAATAAATAGCCTAAATATGCTTCTTACTTGTTTGTCTAGATTTTGAAGGAAAAAAATAAATTGCAATAGTACAACTTGTAAATATTTATATAACTGAATTAAATTAAATACTTTCATTTGCGTCATTAAAAACATTGTTCGGTAAAAATGATTCGCTATTTTTTGTACTATTTTCGGTGGCCGAACATTGAGTGCATCCCTACATTTTGTGACACTATTCATAATAACCACTCGATGTGTTTATATGTAGTCCAATTATGTCTAAATATAAACACCCAATGAAACCAATTTGAACAGAATTACTGGAGCTGAAAGTCTACTCACTGCTAGAGTAATGAAAGAGAAGATTGTCCCAATAAAAACACTACAATGGGAACAGCTAAGATTGACTTTATTCATAAACTCACTTGTAGTCTTCATTTGAGCAAGTGAAGTAATACGCTTCCATAGGGTTCCAGCAAACGGTGTTGCTCCTCATTGTCATGATAACCTGAAAAACAAAAAATGTAATATTCAGTAGCTGTATGTAATTTCATAACCTGGTGAAGAAAATCGGAGAGAGCACATTCCTGAGTCCAACTGATGACGGAGCCCTACCTTTTTGAGAGGTGCAGATTCTCTCATATCATACAGCACTATACTTCTGTCAGAGGCACAGCTTGCGAGAAGCTCTGTCTGTGGAGAGACACAATCCGTTTTAAAAGCATCTGGCAGGCTAACAATAAACACTTTATATGCAAGTGTGAACATGGAGAAACTGTAAAGTGTGTGTGTGTGTGTGTGTGTGTGTGTGTGTGTGTGTGTGTGTGTGTGTGTGTCTGAGTGTGGTGGAAACGTGGTGTCTCACCTCCACCGGGTTGAAGCGGACAGCGCTGAAACTGTCTACGCCCCAGGTGAACGAACGGATCGGGCTACTTCTCTGCTCATCCCAGATGTCCACCTGCTGGCCACACGTCGCAAACACACCATCCTTCTGGTGATGGTCCAGTCCTGTGAACACAGTCTACAAGAGACAAGCATATCATAAATCCTAATTTGAACTGTCATTGTTGTATTTTTCTGTAACTACCACTGACCCTGATGCATATATAATAACTTTATTTATACAGCACTGTTCAAAACACAGTTACAAAGTACGTCACTATACAAATCAGAACACATTAAAAGCCATTTTTGATATTTATTTCAGATGCCCACTGATCGTACCTTTCCCAGAATAGTGTTGAGTGGCTCTTCTTCCTCTCCGTAACCCGGCGACTCCATTTTCCACTGCTTGATTGTTTTGTCATCACCAGCCTGTTTTTAAAAAAAACAAAAAACAAGACAATGTGTCAAACATAAAAAAAAAAAGTTTAACTCTGAATATATTTTTCTTCTTGTGTTGTGAAGGGCGGTAGTCACCGTGAAGAAGGACGTTCCACAAAAGCGGACGACGATTCCCCGAACGAACCCTTCGTGTGCTTGGAGTGTGCGGACACACTCGTGTTTGGTCAGATCCCACACTTTCAGCTGAAGAGGATCAAATCAAACATCCCGTCAGTGTTGCGTGAACAATGTCACACTTCAAATCACACTACACACTACAAATGTAAAGGTTTCTGGTGGAACTTGTGGTTAGATGGTTACCTCCCCGTCACAGGAACCAGACAGCAGCTTGGAGAGGCTCTTTGCATGCTTGGCCATGCAGTTCACACCGTCCTTGTGTCCGTCCAGAGACGCCAGGAACGGCTTGGCAAACACCCGCTCCAGCTTCGTGGCATTCAGAGCCCGCGTGTACTCTCTGTTCACCTCGAACGGATGCAGTGTTGGGTCATAGTTTCTAGGGACTAAAGACAAGAGTTAATGAGCTTAAGGAACATTTCAGTCACATGAATAGGAATGAAAATCTGTATTAAAAAGTAAACATAATTATGTTGAATGTGGGGATATATCTTTATAGCAATGCATACATGTGAATTTATTGTTTACTAGTTTTCACTCCATATAAATATAGTTTTCATGCAGTGAACAGTAATATCATACATGTACTAGACTTACAGTTTACTTTTTTTCACTCCATATGAATATAGTTTTCATGCAGTGAACAGTAATATCATACATGGACTGGATTTACTGTTTACCGGTTTTAATACCCTATAAATATAGTTTTCATGCAGTGAACAGTAATATCATACATGTACTAAACTTAGTGTTTACTAGTTTTCACTCCATATAATATAGTTTTCATGCAGTGAACAGTCTATCTTACATGTACTAAACTTAGTGTTTATTAGTTTTCACTCCATATAAATATAGTTTTCATGCAGTGAACAGTAATATCATACATGAACTGAATTTACTGTTTACCAGTTTTAATACCCTATAAATATAGTTTGCATGCAGTGAACAGTAAATTGACACATGTATTAAATTAAATGTTTACTAGTTTTAATGCCCTGTAAATATAGTTTGCATGCAGCAACATTTCATGGGTGCTAACATTGTAGCTGTTTGTTACGTGAATAGCGATAATCCTATTAATATAAAAAATTACAATAAACGACCATATTTCCGACAGTGATAATAATAATATCATCGTACATTTGATTTGCCTCTAGTGACATTATCTATAAGACTCAGTGAGTGTGGAATCTGCTGTTTGATAAGCGGAGGGTAGTTAGCATTAAGCTAGCAAACAGTTTCTCACTTACCACGTTGTATGTCCAGTTTTGTCTCCCGGACATAGTCGTCCGGGTTCCTCGAGAGGACTTTGACTTTCATTTGGCAGCAGAGTGAAAGTGGAAACACGCTTTACAACAACAAAAAAAGCAGTTGTCTTATTTTAAGCAACAAAAATATTAGCGAGGGTCGATGTGCACGGCCATGTGTGGACTGAATAAGAGGGACGCGTTCGCACCGCGTTGCATTGTGGGATACCCAGTCCCCCCGATTGCGTCACTGAAATGTCAAATTTTTCACACGAGGACTATACCGGATATAAAACCAACTGTTCTTCAAAATAAGTTATTTCCGCTTCCTGCGTGTGCGTGCGTTTGTGTGTAAAGTAAAAATAGGGACGAAAGAAATACACAAGCTTCAATTTAATTGGTGCAAAAATACTACAATACAAAATAATATAGTACAAGACAATACTAAACTATATTAAAGGGATAGTTCAGTGATTTTGAACTGGGGTTGTATGAGTTACTTATGCATAGTTAATATGTTATCTTATGGAGATGGTGATCAGCCATGTCATTTAAAGGAGTTTGGAGGAGAAGTGGAAGTAGCGTAAGTGTCAGGCCCACTGTTGCAGAGGGGACCATCGAAAAACATATTTT
Organism: Scophthalmus maximus; assembly: GCF_022379125.1. Lineage (NCBI taxonomy): Eukaryota > Metazoa > Chordata > Actinopteri > Pleuronectiformes > Scophthalmidae > Scophthalmus > Scophthalmus maximus. Next base: position 3,102,063 of record NC_061515.1, read on the forward strand.
TCGCCACATTTTAAAACAATCCTTTAAAAATAAAATCCGTTCAATTGTACGCTGGAGGACATATTCTTTATGGGTTTTTTTCAGACAATTTTTTTTTTTAGGTAATTCATACAACCCCACAATCACTGAACTATCCCTTTAAAGATAAATAGGTACATGCATTGTCAATAGTATGGAAAACAGGGTCAATTTCAAACTCGAAGTGGGTTTAATAGAACTTAAGCGACCTTTGAATCTATAGACTTACTAGGCAAGGCAAGGCAAGTTTATTTGTATAGCACATTTCAACAACAAGGCAATTCAAAGTGCTTTACGTAAAGCAGTAAAAGCAATTGGGAAAAACTGATGAAATCACATTAAAATATCATAATTGAAACTTAAAAAGAGAAAAAAAAGAACGTGTTAAAGTAGAAAAAGACAGTGCAGTACAGTAGAAATGCATAGATAGTATTTAATGAAAGGCAGCGGCAAACATTTTCAGACTTGATTTAAAAGAACAGAGTTGCAGCTGTCCTGCAGTTTTCTGGGAATATATAATAGTAATAAGAGGAAGAAAAAGAAAAAGAAGAAGAAGAATTTTATTTATATAGTACCTTTCAGAAGTAGTTACGTTTTTCATTTCACATATCTGTAAATAAAAAAAGATATAAAAAGACAAAATAAAAATATTCATACAAAAAATATAACATATACTACTACATTAATTCAACACGGGAAGCCATTCAATTTATTTATTATAAAAAAACATTTTACAACCTGCACTGTTTTACGAAAACAAATCCACCAAAATATCAGTGGGCGAAAGTGGTTTTATTTTGAAGGTTCTGACAGGAAGTAGTCCCTCGCGATTACGGCAGCTTACTCAAAACCTAGCAGCAAGGTCGAGCGGTGATACTTCTGCGTGACACGCCGCGCGGCTCCACCGCACGACACGAACGTGGCGCCGTCGCCAATATGAAAAGAAAATGACAACGTCAAGAGGAGCTGGTATCCACTTATGCAGCATATTTTATTTTGAGTGACGTTTTTTACATTTCGCCGTTGTCAACACGAGCTAGCTCGTCCGGAGCTAGCTGTCAGGAGCTAGCTGTCCGGAGCTAACTCCGCCGGGGCTAAAACATGAGCTCCGCTCCGAATCACAGCCGCGCGGGCGTCGCGGATCCCGGGCTGCCACACGCACCCGCCCCCTCCTCCTCCGTGTCGCTGGTGGAGCATGCGCGACACGTCTTCGGCCACGTGAAGGTGGAGAACCTGGTGGCGGGACTCAGCGGAGGGGTGGTGTCCACGCTGGTGCTCCACCCGCTGGACCTGGTCAAAATCCGGTTCGCAGGTACAGGATGAACCGGACGTTCAGTGTATTGATGTTCGGCTTTTGGGTGCCGCAGTAATGTCACTCGGAACAAGTGCCCGCAGCTGCCAGTTGCCTTAAATGGTAATACGTGTGTTCAGAACCTGGGTGAGAGATCAGATGCACAAGTGGTTTCCGATATCGGTATCGATATATCGGTATTGATATATCGGTATCGGCCGATATTGTAAAAGCCCGATCCGATATTATCCGGCTGACTGATTTGAGCCTTTAAAATGTGCGATTATGTTTTAAATTTGATGAAAAAAATCAATGTTTGCTGTAAGTGCTGTGTGTTTGGTGGTATTTGTATTTTCAATTCATAGTTATTTGTGATAAAGTTCAGATAAATATCAAGCCTCAATAACATGTCTTTGTCATAAAGGTTTGATAATGACATTTTAAGAAACATTGACTGATTAAAAATAAAAAATGATATATTTATATATCTTGTACTCCCAAATATCGATATCGGTCGGGCTCTAGTTCTATGTAACAACTATACCAAATACAGAGCTTAGACATGATTTAAAAGAGGTGTTGAATGTTTTTTTTGTGTGTTTTTTGTCATTGCAGTGAGTGACGGCTTGCACTTACGACCTAAGTACAGTGGCATCCTGCACTGTATGAGAAGTGTCTGGCAGCAGGAGGGTCTGCGAGGGCTGTACCAGGGAGTGACGCCCAACGTCTGGGGTGCTGGAGCGTCCTGGGGTCTCTACTTCTTTTTGTACGTAAGGCCATTTAAAGCACCCGCACAAACCTGCCGGATCACGTCTGCATCAGTGGTTTTATACATTTTGTGAATCTCCCAAACTGTCCTCTCCCCCCTCACAGTTACAATGCAATCAAAGGGTACATCAAGGAGGGCCGTCAAACTGAACTGACTGCCACAGAACACCTGGTGTCTGCAGCCGAAGCTGGTGAGTACTTCATTTATCTGAATACTGTTGGTTCACACACACACACACACACACACACACACACACACACACACACACGTCACAGTCAACAACAGCAGCAGCTAGATTACACTGCCCTGGGCTGACCTTGGCTGACGTGTTCAATGCAGTCCTGCGGGGTTACATGGATCCACTTACTCTTGGCCAAATTAAGTTAGTTGAGTTGGAAACATGAGCCTTTCCATAATGTTTCAGCCAAAACTTGCATAAAAGCAAAAACATGTCACCGTAACACTGATAACTTTTAGATATGTTTTTGTGTGAGTTTGGCGTTTGAACGTGCGCTGTATCGCTACACTGTATAGTAGCTGTTATGGAGGAAGCTGAAGGAATCTGGGATATTCAAATATGAGCTTTAATATCACCATGTTACAACTATGGCAAGAAAAGTAACTGAACCACCTGATCCTGTCTGCAACATTTAAACTCTGAGCAGCATGTTTTTTATCAGCACGTTTTTTTTTAGACACACACAATCATGTGTGTCTAAATAAAGTGTGTAAAGTTTGTACTCCAAAGAGAGTGTTTCCCACGTCGTTAGCCGCACCGTGACATTTCCCTCTTTGTCTTCACACAGGCGTCCTAACGCTCACCCTGACCAACCCGATCTGGGTCACCAAGACCCGGCTGGTGCTGCAGTACAATGCCGACCCAACCAGCAAACAGTACAAGGGGATGGTGGACGCGCTGGTCAAGATCTACCGCCACGAGGGAGTGCCTGGACTATTCAGGGTTAGAGAACGGTGTATATTTTACTTCCTGTATAATGAATAAATCACGGTCGTTGGACCTATTGTTTGTGGGTGGGACAAGACCCACCCACGTTTTTTAAGACCATAATATTGGACCCACCTTCTCTTAAGTATTAGATGCTGTTGTGTGAATATTTGGGGAAACCTTGCCAGGAATGAGTTGATTATTTTAGGCTCTAAAAGCAATTACTTATGTATCGAGGGTGGCCTCAAACACCCGACCTCCGGCATGAGAGACGGACGCGTTATCAAAGGAGCTAAATCCCAATGGGTTCAAGCGTTATAGGTCTTTTAAGGTGTCGGGGAGTGAGGTCTACACACACTGCACAGCATTCGATTGTCTGCCCTCCGTTAACTTATACTTAATTAAAAGGCACCAGAATACAGGAAATGGCATCTACTCTAGTAATTGTTTTTCTGGGGGAGGACCCACCCTTTTTTTCTGCTTCTGACGCCCATGGTGGAATCACGAGGAAAGCTCATTTCAGCCGGTGGCAGCAAATGGAAACAATAAGGGAAGGTTGTTTTGTGGGAATGAAGTTTTTTATTGGTTCATTAATGAATAATAGATTCACCACTAGAGGGCATTGCCACCCCTGTGTTGGTTATAGTAGTGCACTGATCCCTGGTAACAACTTACAGGATTTTGAAAAGTCAGGACAATTGTGTCAACCTGACCAAAGGTTTGATAAACAGACAGAGCTATGGACATGGTGTAGCAGACTTATCTTTGTATATACAATTCGTACGGAATCAAGAAATGCTGACTTACATAGTGTATCCATTTCAAAGGGTTACGTTCCCGGTCTGTTTGGCACATCGCATGGAGCGCTGCAGTTCATGGCCTACGAGGAGTTCAAGAGAGACTACAACAAATACAAGAAAATGCCTTCAGATGCAAAGCTGGTGAGTCATTAACCCCATGAGCCCCAGACCGACTGGAAACTTGCTCCGTTGATTAAATAAAATTCAAGCAGTTGGCTTGTAACTTCAGTTTTCCCACTCTGCTCTGCTCACTTCTCACTCTCTCATTCTTTTTGTCTGTGTGTAAACAGAATACATTGGAATACATCACAATGGCAGCGCTATCCAAAATATTTGCTGTGGCCATAACGTACCCGTATCAGGTGGTGCGAGCTCGCCTGCAAGACCAGCACAATACATACAATGGAGTTTTTGATGTCCTGAGACGCACATGGAGGTATGATAGTGATTTTCTCGCCGAGGACCCAACATGCCATCCTCGTGTCAGTTTTCTAAACGTGGGTCCAGTTTGATTCAGGTCTGTTAAATTCCGCGTTCTCCGCAGGAACGAAGGTGCCGTTGGTTTCTACAAAGGCATCGTCCCCAACGTGATACGCGTCACTCCCGCCTGCTGCATCACCTTTGTAGTGTATGAGAATGTGTCTGACTTCCTCCTGGGACGAAACAAGTGAGGCTCAAAAGAAGCGCTGGAAAGCGGCAAAGACTCTGAGCTCAAAACTCGACACGTTGGATGCCAAAGCAGCAGGTTCAGAGAGAAACGCATCGGACTGAAGCTGAGCGCTCAGGGTACGTGTAAATGAGTCGAGGTGAGACATTTCATTTGCACTGAAAATGAATGAGAAAAGTTTGGCAATTCAACGGTGGATTTTCTTGCCATCAGTACGAATTCTGGAATGTCATGATGATGTCATTATCCTAAACATTGACTCTGGAGGTGAGGTGTGTTCCTTTTAGCCTCAATGGATTTAACGCGGTGATGATGATGGACGTTTTTGTTTAAAAAGTTAGATAAATTAAATATTTTATCATATCATGTTTACATCTTGTTTTCTCAGAGCAGAAAGCTCATTGTCTTCTACATGAAATAGAGATCTCAGGTTTCTTATGGCATGTATGCACAATATTATTTTGTCTTTTAAATTATTTCTTTGTGAACAGCAAAATGTAAACACGCCATCTCTCCAAAAAGGCATTCTTTGTTGGCATTATATTTTGTTTTCTTGCTACAAAGTGTAACATTTTTTTTATAAAATCCAATGTGTTTTATCTCCACCGTCGCATGTGTGACACATGTATATATATTAGCTTGTGTGCCGCTGCTCCTCAAGGGTTTGAGGTGGCTGCTGAAAGCAGATGAAAGCAGGATTCGGCTTCAAGGTGCCCCGGTGCACAGATGAAGTGTGAATATCACTCACACGTTGAGCTGTAGCCAAAGAAGCCAAAAGCAAAGCCACCTTAAGGAATACAATTTAATTTCTACATGATCCAGTTGCTCAAAGGGACGACTGACCAAAGGGACCAAATCCCCAAGAGGGTGACTGGGCTCGGAGATGTGTAGCGGTCTCCGCGCACCTTTCATAAAACGGCAAACCAGGGGGTGCTGAACCGCTGGTTTACTATCAAATCCAACATGACGGGTGGAAACAGCAGCCAAGTAAACTTTTGATGGTAGAAAATGCCTTTTTTTTGGTCAAATAAGTTACAAAATTGCACCAACTGAACACTAAAAAAGGAATTTACTATGCCTCAGCACACCATTCCTCAAACACCTTCCAATAACAGTGGTATAGAGACCTGTTATATAGCAAAACCTGATGACGACGACCAAAACAAACTTGTGAAGTCACGGTGACGCTGCCATCAAAGGCAGCCTGTGATCCTTTGAGGTTGACATATTTATAGCAGACCACAGGATGAAGCCTTCGCGTTTTATTTTACCGCCCAATAACAAACAGTCACAGTTAGGAGTGGTTCTGTTTCTCTGTCAGAGATGGACGCCTCAAAGAAATCAGACCAAGAGGAAACCATTTTGTATAGTTTGCCGAATGCATCATTTGGGTATGTCTTGGTGAAGACACTGGGGGAAGGGGATTTTGGGACCGTGCACAAGTGCGTCGCACTAGACACCAAAGAGCTCGTTGCCCTGAAGATTGTAAAGAAAGAATATGCTCAGTATGGTAAAAGGGAGGTGGACATGCTCAAAAGACTCCGTAAGCTCGACCCACACAAGAACAACTTGATCATGTTTAACAGGCATCTTTTATACAGCGAGACTTTTATGTTGGAATTTGAAATGCTGGACATGAATATTGACGATTTAATCGACAGTTGCGACAGGCCACTGCATCTGTCGGAGATCCAAGTGATCACGCAGCAGATGCTGGTGGCTCTAAATGCTCTCAGGAGCATAAGAATAGTACACGCGGACATCAAGCCAGACAACATAATGCTGGTTAATCATAAGTTGCAGCCCCTAAAGGTGAAGCTGATCGATTTTGACTTGGCTCGTACTGTTGACGAACTGAAACTCGACAAGACCATTCAGATCCTTTCTTACCGGGCCCCTGAAGTCTTGCTGGGCCTTTGTCTGAACGAGGCCGTAGACACGTGGGCTTTGGGATGCGTCATGGCCGACATGTACCTCTGCACAGACTTGTATACGCCATTGTGCGAATTCGACAGAGTGAAAGATATGGTGCAGATGCAGGGTCAGCCCGATGATCGTCTGCTGAATTATGGAACTTATACCGAAAACTATTTCTGCAAACACAGTGACTCCCCCAGGCCTTCGTGGAAGCTGTACATAGACTGCAAACGTTGCAGGAAAGGCGTTTTGACGTGGAACACGAGCAAGTTCACCAGTCTTGATGACATTGTGAAGACTCGGCCAAACACTACTGAGAATGTGGACACGCAGGCCTTTTTAAGCCTCCTCAAACAGATGATGGAAGTAGATCCAGAGAAAAGAATAATCCCCAGCAAAGCCCTTTTGCATCCTTTTATTACCATGAAAGACTTCCCAAGTGAATCTAAATCCAACCCTGATTCGTCACCGACCTGTTGCAAGTGCAACACACCGTTTGTGTCCATTGATAACGTGGACGACTCGCGCGCAAGTCACGACAGAAGTGCTGCTTGCCCCAAAGATGAATACCGACTGGAAGAGTCAGTAGTTGGATTCAAGCCCAAAGCAGCCGTCGTTGGAAGTCTAAAAAAAGGATTCTATAGAAGCTCGAATGATTCACTCTCGGTTCATGAACAAACCAAGAAACCAGCACCCAGAACTCGTTCGTATGGAACCAACACCACTGGTAAATATAATGGATCCTCTGCTGGCAATGAAAACACACCACCAGGGAAAGCTAGCTTCGATGACCACACGCCTGCAGAGACTCAACCTGTCCTTGTGTGTCATTCCGATGATGCTGGCGGCGGCGAGACTCGCACAGATGAACGCTCCGCACCTTTTGTTGAAATCAAATCCCGCAAGAAGCATTTCGTGAGAGTTTGTCTGTTCTGCTCGGGGCTGTTCAAGTCTCTCAGTTGTAGCAGAGCAGCTGCTGACTGAATTAGAGCTGCAACCGGTAATTGATTAGTAATCGATTAGTAATCGATTACTTAATGAATCGCCAACTATTTTGATAATCTATTCATCGGTTTAAGAAGTTTTTATGAAGTATAAGTCAAAATTCTCTGATTTCAGCTTCTTAAATGTGAATATTTTCTGTTTTTTCTTGACTCCTCTGTGACACATAAATGAAATATCTATGGTGTGCGAAAGAAACAAAACATCATCTTGAAATTTTGGGAAACACAATCGTCAATTTACGGACCAAACAACTAATCGATTGATCGATTATGAAAACAATCGTTGCAGTTGCAGCCCTAGACTGAATGAAGACAAATGTTACTTGACTGAAGTCAAGAAGACAGTTGTTAGCTGTCACCGCATAGTAAGTGGTGATGGGAATAATGCCTCCGTGAAAAGATCCGGATCTTATGACGTTGAAAAAAAAAACTGGTCAACGTTTTTTATTTTTGAATTTTGATAGAAAAAGAGAAACGAGAAGGGGATCTACTGCGGCTGCATTGCACAAAAATCTTATCTCGTGCAGAGATGTGCTTGTGTTTGTTTCTGCTTTACAACATAATGACAATCAGATTTAAAATAAATGAAAGGAAAGAAACATTTTCATTTCTCTGATAAAATTATTTGTCCTCACTAACGCCGCTCCCTCTCTGCATAACGTTAGGATATTTCAAGGTTTTCTCTCTCAATAGCTCACTCATTTATGAATTTATTGGCATCAAACCAGCTCTCATGTGTCTGTGACATCCTCTCACTACTTTCACAACTGTTAGTTTGTGAAAAAGGCCTTAGCAAATCCCCTAGCATCCTTGTCAGTGAGCATTTTGCTTTAATAATCATATTTCAAGCTTTTCTTTCTCAATAGCTCAGTCATTTAGGAATTCATTGACACCAAACCACCTCTCATGTGTCTGTGACATCCTTTCACGACTTTCACGGCTGTTAGTTTGTGAAAAAGGCCTTAGCAAATCCCTTAGCATACTTATCAGTGAGCATTTTGCTTTAATATGCATATTTCAAGTTCATGTGGTCCAAAATATTGTGCAAGAACACAAATATGATGCGATCGAGTACGAAAATTAGTCGGTAAATATCCACAATATGGCCCTGGAAAGAGAACACGAAGCCTTTGGCACAACTATAAGGCAACTACACAAAAATGTGAGGATTTGCAATGGATGATGCTGATGATGATGGGGATGATGGCAGCAAATGAAAACAGTAAGTTAAGTTATTTTGTGGGGTGTCACAAGGGGGTTTTGTAAGTATTATTATGGGTGAATTTGCAGCTCAGGCTGCCATTAGTCTTGCTAGACTGAAGTGAGGTTTTTTTATTGGTTCATTATTGAATATTAGATTCACCACTAGAGGGCATCGCCACCCTCTGGTTATAGTAGAGCGCTGATCCCTGATAATAAGTTAGAGGATTTTGAAACTGCATTTTTTAGCTCCTGCGTTGGAATTTTTTTTTTAAATTAGCAAGTCAGGAAAATGATGTCAACCTGACTAAAGGTTTGAAAAACAGACAGAGAGCTACGCACATGGTGTGGTAGGTGCATCTTTTCATACGGAATCAGGACATGCTGACTCAAGAGTGTATCCGTTTCAAAGGGTTACAGTCTGGTCTGTTTGGCACATCGCATGGAGCGCTGCAGTTCATGGCCTGCCAGGGACTCAAGAGAGACTACACCAACAAATACAAGAAAATGCCTTCAGATGCAAAGCTGGTGAGTCATTAACGCCCATGAGTCACAGGCAGACGGGAAACTCGCTCTGTAGTTAATAAAACTCAACAAGTTGGCTTGTAACTTCTCAGCTCTCAATAAGACTGAGCCCACAGTTGATGACTAGCAGTTGAAGAAGTGACTCGTCAGCTCATTTCTTACGCTCGCTCCATTCTTTTTGTTGTGTGTGTTTAAACAGAATATATTGGAATACATCACAAAGGGCAGCATTATCCCAAAAAGTATTTGCTGTGACCACAACGTACCCATATGTATCAGGTGATGCGAGCTCGCCTGCAAGACTAGCACAATAGATACAATGGAGTTATTGATGTCATAAGGAGGTATGATACTGATATTCTTGCAGAGGACTGAACAAGCCATCCTCGGATTTGTTTCCAAATTTGGTCGATCGGCCGATGGATCACAAATCTTTTCCTTTCTAATATCGATATCGGCATCGGCCCCCCAAGATCCTCTAATCCAAACTCCATCGTCTCGTGTGACATATGTAGATATAACAGTACACCTTGTGACAACATTAAATCACATTTCAAACCTTTCACATCATTGAGTTAAATTCCTTATAAAAAAAGATGACATACTTTATTAACAGTAATAGTCAATAAAAACACGAGTACAGAGTTCAAATCTCGTCAGTGTGTCGTCACAATGTCTGTTAATTGGTTACTGAAAAGTAAAAGCACCCACAAGTGGAAAAAGCTACAGTACAATGTTTCTTCTGTTCGACAGAATGACACAGTCTTCTTGTTAACAGGGCTGTCATCTTGTATAGTACTTGAACAACAACAACAACATTCAGATTACCATCAGTGATGCTCTGATGCCTCGGCAAAAACCACACCTGCTCATCTTTGAAAAGGCCAGACGACGTACCGGGACTGTTAAGTTTTTATTTGGGCAGTTCCTCAATGATGACCCTGGATACTGAATTCCAGCCCGTGGATGCGTCACCTCTGGGGTAGTCAGCGCAGGTCCCCACCCACACGGCCACATCCACCAACCCGGCTTTGACACCCTCGCACAGGCCTTCGACTGGAGAAAGAGGGGGGGGGAGGAAAAGAAAAACAAAGGAGAAGGCTGTGTAAGGGAATATACGCAAACTGCCTCAAAAGATGGAAACAGTTAATTGTTTTTGTTTTATTGACACAGTGGTGAACCATAAAAGTAAAAACTAATTGTAAGCAGTGCCTTAAAGTTGGAACAATACCCCCCCCCCAAAAAAAAACCAACCCAACAACAACTTACTACCACGACACCGAAAATCCAACAATATCAATGTGCAATACTTGCAAATGCGGTCTGAAAATGTCAAACAGCATTTGTCCTCATATTTATGAGATATCCCTGTATCTTATAGTTCCCTCTACCCCGACCTCTTTGGAACTATTCGACATACAGAGTGGTATCGATCTTCTCATCTAACTCTTATCAAGAAAGCAAAACATTAAAAATTATATATATACATATATATATATATATATATATATGTATATATATATTTGCAAAAATGTTGCCCCGTTGCTTTAAACTATGGCATGTTCACAGTGAACACGTGTACATTGGTAGAGCAGTGGATCTAATGCCTCAGGAGCACACTGGGCACATGTCCAACAACAAGACCCTTGACACCAGCTGTACCGTACCGTACCTGAGGACGTTCTGTGGATGTTGATGGTCGAGTTGAGCTCCGGGCTCCCCTGGTCTAAGTAGATGATGGACTCTATGGGCAGGGGCCCCGTGCACTCTGCCCCGTTGAAGGTGAAGTACCACCTCTGGCAGCACGCGTTCTTACACTTGAGCCGGAGGGAGCCGCTGAAGAGGACCCTGAGGGCGCTGTCGGAGCGCATCTTGGTGAACGTGCAGTCCTGCAAGCACAGCAGCGAAGTCGTCGATGCGCCGCCGCCGTTGGCCGTCTCAAGGTGTATGTGAACAAAAAAAAATGCTCAAACATGAACGCCCGCGCGCTCCCTATCAGCAATACTTACAGCCACTTTGCCCAGGTCGATCCCGTAATTCAGAGAGTTCCAGGCGCACTGCTTGTAGTTGGGCCTCCAGGGCTCCTCGAAGATCTCGCTTATGCACTCGCCCTTCTCACCCTTGGGGCCATCGCGGCCCGGGATGCCCGGCGTCCCCGGAATGCCGTTCGCCCCGGGGTTGCCCTCTCTGCCCGCGGTGCCGGCTGGCCCCTGCAAGCAGCTGCCATACTGGGGGAAAAGAGGAAAAAGAAGTGGAGGTGGATGTTGTTGGAATGCGACAACGTCTACAAAGTCTACTGTTGACATCAAACCTGCTGTGTTTTAGATTTTTTCCTTTTTCCGTTCCCCGGGGGTTAAATCCCTGTTTGGGCGTCATGCACCGCAAGACACCTTAAAGCCGCCATCCACCCGACCATCACGCGCAAAGAGAAGCCAGATTATACCTCACTGACAAGTCGTACAAACAAATACACTGCCAGCAGATGTGATCCGAAACCGAGGCGAAGCAGCAGAGGCAGCGACCGTGAAGCCACGGGGGCCAGCGAACGACAGATCGAGGGTTGTTATAAGGAGGAACCGGAGGCCTCGGGGAAGGCCCAAATTAGAAGGCGCCGGGCCCCGCGTTGCTCCGTGTGATTCATCGTCCCGCTGAATCTCCTGCTATGTTTGAACAGATGCTGCATCTGAATCAATGGGACTCAGATGCACACAGAGAGAGAGAGAGAGAGACGGGAGTGCTCGCCAAGTCCTACCACGCACAGAGTCGATCCAAATAGCTTCGTGAGAGGCGTTCTTCAAAGACGCATTCTGACCAACGGATTGCAAGGTCGACCGTTCAGGTCCTTTATTTTAAAGGTTGAGCTCTTGACTCTGGTGAGCGTCTCATACACTCATTCATTTAGTCAGCACAGACATAAACTGACACGTAGAAGAAGTGCGTCCTCGCCCTTTGGGTCTGTTTGTGATATTTTGTTGGGTCATTGCTGCCCTTCTTGCTCAGCATGCAGCTGTGGAGCAGTTACCAAGGGGGGGGGGGGGCACATGGCCAAAAGAACAAAGAGCTTTTCCCCAGAACTGTTGTCCTGACTTGCGTCTCTGGGGTAAAGCAGAAAAATCTGGTTCAGACCACGCGGATCTGGAGGAAAAGTGCGTTTTCAGCATCAGATGGCCGAGCGTCTGCTCTGGCCATTATGTGGCTCTTCTCGCAGCGGAAGACGCAGAGGTCTGACATCATCTCTGCAGGAGAACCGGGCGTCTGTGATGAAAGCGGCAGATCGCGGAATGGCACGACGCAAGTGCTACAACACGCTCGGGGGTTTACCGCGGGTGGGGGGGGTGGAAAGAAATACTGGAAACGCCGAGTGTGCTCGGTTGATCTTGGGCAAGGAAACGAGACAAGTTCTTTTTTTTTTATTAGGGGTTGGGATTTTTTGGAGACCCATCAAAGCAGACGACTGAATGGAACCTCTGTCCCCGCAGCCACACGGCTGACTTTCACATCAGCTTCCAGTCTGCCGCCTCCGGCCTGCCTGCATGAATCACTCTCCGGCCCTGTCGAATATTAGTAGCACAAACCGAAAAGCATACAGGCTGCATTTGCCCCCAAAGTGCTGAGCAATCACAAGCACTTTCATGCACTTAGTCCAAACTGAGGCGCGGGCCGAGGGGGTCTCCTCGAGCGACATCAAGCTTCTGCATTCAGAGGATCTTCGAGGAATCACAGCGGGGGTTGTTTTTTTTCTCTTTCTTTTTTTCTTCTTTACTGAGATTTACCGTGTTGCTCAAGCGAGCAGCTCTTCCTTCTCCATCCGAGTGACTAGTGGTGCAGTTGGGCTTTTCTGCATCGTTTCCACCAGTGCACTGGAGACACAGATGGGGACAGGAGACACTATTCAGTATAACCCCCCCCCCCCCCCCCCCCCAGACTTTGAAGGGTGACGGAAGAGGAGCAGAGCTCAGTGGTCGTCATTGTGGGAATGAGAGGAAAGACGGGGGGGTGGGGGGGACCACAGAGTCTCCCCAACCAAATAAACACTAGTTCCACTTCCAATGCGACTCCCTGGAGGATCAAATGTGTGAGTATGTGTCTGTTCCCCTCAGTCCCCTCCACCTACAGCCTGGAGCCAGTTATGTAATTCTAAGATTAGGGTCGAGGAAATCTAGTTTATTGGGGGAGGGGAGGGGAGGGGAGGGGGGCACGAACTTCAAAATCACAAAGATTAACCCTGCTTTGGGTATTTTTTGGTTGTTTTTGTTTTGTTGAGAATATTACTCGAGACGATTTAATACATTTATCAGCCTGGAGATAGATCAACCACGGTCAGATGAACAGTGCCAACATCTTTTCTTTTCTTTTAATCTGGAGTTTGAGAACAAAGAGAGGCAGACCAGACTTGTGAGCCAGACCCCAACTTCCTGTCGGGGGAATTTTTCTCTCCCTCTCTGTCCACTCCGGCTGCTGGCGAGCAGTCAGCCACACTTGGGAATAACCGAGTGCCGGCTGACAATATACATAAAAGCTCTTTGGCAGCATTTCCTCATCTGCTGCCTGGTGACATGGGGTATCCCCTTGTGCCAAAGTGGTGGAGAAACACCCCCCCAAAAAAACCCCCAAAAACCTACATGTGCTTTATTATGTGCATGAATCATAACAGGTCAGGTCAACTATAAGGAATGCTGCGTTCAAAGACGAGAGAAAAAAGCGTGCAAAGTGCCATATCAGTGATAATAGAGATGCTTGGTACACAGCGGCCAAGTGAATACTTTTGAGCACAACAGTATTTCTGAGCGTAACCATCTTCGTGTCGTGTTCTGCGTTATGGGAAGCCGTAAAGACAGTAAGGAAGCCAAATGAACTTTTTCGATCGCACAGCTGCCGCTCGGTTTGTCCTCCCCGCCCCTCTCTCTCTTACCTTGTCGGCGTCGGGATCCTTTCGGTATCCTCTGTTTCTCACCTTTTCCACGCCATAGAGCGGCAGAGCCAGGCAGGCGACGAGCAGCAGCAGGCGGGCGACGAGGGGAGACATCATCACCCTGTGTGTGTGTGTGTGTGGCGACAACTGCAGTCTGACTCCCAGCCGCAGCCAGCTCCTCCAGTCCCGAGGAGGGGGCAGGACCATGGGTTGGGGGGGGGGGGAGCAGCCGGGCGACTGGAGGAAACCTCAAGAAAGAAAGGAAAAAAAGAGAGAGAGAAGAAAAAATTACAGCATCATCCATCTGAGATGCATTAGAGGCGCGTCCTGGTGCACACCGCGGAGTCTGTGTTGTCCTGGTGCAGATCTTTTATTGTGAATTATGAAAAAGGTCAATCATTGACTCACGCACAAAGTCAATCTGTTATCAATTCAATCCTTTATCAAAATGACATTGTACAGATACTAAAAAAGAAAGAAAATTGGATTGTGAAAAGATGGGCTACATACAAAAAACAAAAACCCAGCTCCCAGAACTGTATTTATACAGAACAGAGGTTTTCAAAGTGGGAGGCGGCCTCAAGGAATGGAAGTGGGGGGGGGGGGAATGACATTATAGTTATGACATATTCATATGAATGTGATTTGGTTAAAGTTTCACAGATACAGCAGTTTTCCCACTCGTCATTTTTTTAATATTAATCTCACTTTTATTAATTGAACCAAAAGCAAGGTTTGTACGATGTATGAGTAATGATGTTTTTCACAATTTCAATCTTGTTTTTGTCTGCCAGTCCAGGCACCATCTGTGTTCTGGCACAATATATTACTGGCACCACAATGGTTCCCTACGTCACCCCCCCCCCCCCCAATCATTAGTCAAGAGACTAATAAATGCCTTTGGACGGAGCTTCGTCATGTATCTAGTGTAGCCTGGTCATACAGCAGTGTCAGGCTGACTTTTCTCAACTGTTGAGCGTCTATCAAATATCATAACCATCGTGAGAGTGAGCGAGAGCTTGGTCTCAGGGGAGGCCCCAAGTGTCACACTAAAAAAACCCTCTGGTGAAGATCATTTCATGAAACCACACACTAAATCTTGGTACATCATGAGTAAGAACATGCCAGACTATAAGAATATATACAAGGATTCCCTTTTAATTAGTTTTACTGGACCTGTCACGTGACTACCAAATATAAAAAAGGTGAATTCAATAAAATAGGACAACATGACAGACGTTCCAATAAAACCAGTTGTAGAAAAAGAAAATGTCTAAGGAGCGATATATGGTCCGTGACCCATGTGTTATAAATAAGACCTGAACAATCCCCCAAAATCTTTTCACATGTCCACGACTATTCATACGTTTATAATTAGTGGTTTGTGCTTCTGTGCTGAATAATAGTGCAAAGCCCGTTAGATTTTTTTTCCTAGAAGATCATAAGGCTTTCACGCCCGTGGACGAGAACACAGGTAGACACCACACATGCGAAACATCTGCAGGGTTCTTTGAAGACGAGGAACAGCTCAAAGGAAGGCACATTCTTTTAGAACACTATGAAGCTAAAAAAGAAAAGAATTACTCGATACAAATTCACATGAAAATCAGGAATCACATCAGGAAAAACGGAAGTAAACAGAGCATGAAAGTACATTTAAAAAAAAATCAAGTTTAAGAGTATGCCTCTTTTCGAAGGAGAACAAAAGAACTGTGTGTATTACAAGACGAGGTTTCAAGACAAACCACCTTAAGAACAATAAGACATTCAATAACAAGTTAACCACAGGACGACTCCCCTCATGCTGAGTGTTTGGCATCATCATCATCATCTTTCTCACAAAAACTCTCAGTGTAACGACTGGTCCAGTCAAAGACTTTCTAAAAAAAATATGTACAAAAATATTGCTTTTGTTTACTAGTACTAGTTTACTAATATGCCTTAGACCCTAATGCATGCAATAAAAATCAAACTGGAGGTTGTGTTGTTGGGACAGAGCTGCACTGCTGCGACATTCAGGTGTTGAGGCTAAAAGCTCAGTAAAGCTGAAAGTAACAAAACTAAAATCATATGAGACATTTGAAATACATCAAGGTATGTTACATTATTAACTAACTGTAATGCAACCGATATATCATCATAATCTGATATATGGAGATTATATGATGACAAATGGGTAAAAACATCAACCAGCATCAAGTGTGACTGTCTTCTCAGTTGAATCATGGATGGATGGATGGATGGATGGATGGATGGATGGATGGTCTTGGCGACATTTCTCAGCAGCCACTGTCCTTCGTGTCCTTGCTCTCCTCCTGCACCTGGTGCACCAGGTGGTGGGCGGAGTCCTGGACGACGCTGCTGCTGCCGCCGAGCGACTGGTTTAGAGCTGGATGCTGCTGTGCGCTGGGAACCTGCCTGGCCTCCGACAGCTCGCTCCTCGAACTCATCCTGAACCGGACAGGAGGAGACGCGGTCGGTGATATTGCTTCAGAAAACAAGACGGTACGGACGAGATCAAACTTTCAACGGTTCTATCTGAGAGGTGTCTCACTTACCTCCCATCTGGGTGCATGATCTCTGAGTGGCTGCTGACCTTACTGGAGCTCCCGCCTTTGCTGCGTCTCCCCCCCCGCTCCCGCTCCCTCTCCCCCCTCCTGGAGCTCCGGCCCAAGTTGCCCCTGTCCAGGTGCTCCCTGGCCGAGGCCTCCGACAGGGAGCCTTGCGCATGGGGGTCGTGGTTGCCCAGCGCAGAGGTTCCTTTACTGGTTGTGTTGGCGCCGGCGGGGGCGCCGGCCGTGCCCGTGCTCGTGCCCATGGACTTGGAGATGACCTTGAGCTTGTGGGAGCTGGGCTTGTAGTGCTTCTTCTTGTGCTGCACGCGGCTGTTGTGCTTGAGGAAGAACTCGCAGGACTCCTGCAGCACGCGCCGGCTCTCGCTGATGGGACTGTGGGTCGGCAAACGGGAGAATGTTTAGTGAAACTACGAATCTCTTTTCTGGATTTGAATTCTGTGACAGAGCAGGAAAGAGAAGAAGGGCTCGCACTCTCTCCTGCGGGTCCTGTTGCAGAAGAAGGCCCACTCGGAGCACGTCTTCTTGCTGCTGACCCAGAACACCGCGGATATTCCAACCACCAGTGTCATCAGGTACTTCACCAGAAACAGGGAGAGGTCGGGACGGTCGGGCTCTGTCGTCTGACACAAATCAAAGTTAGAACTTCAGAACAAAAACATGCTTTTTGAACTTTGGCTGAACAGTATGCATTGTGTGTATAACACATTTCATTTTTGGACTGAGAGTAGTGTTTCCAAATGGGCAGCCATTAAAGTATATAGAAAATGCAATATACTGTTGTCTTTGTGGCTGCTCTCCTGTACTGATCCACAGCTCCGTTTATTTTCTTTTTCAAAAAGATCCCACACAAAGTTGCACTGGTGGTCAGGCTGGTTCCTTTTCTTTCTTTTTTTCTTCTTGCAACATCTGCCTAAATATTTATATTAAGTTTCTTCAAATTTCACACACACACAAAGCGGCCCGTTCAGGGTCGGGGCCAGACTGCATTGTTAGTTCATTTTTTAAAAGTAATAAAGAGTTTCAGAGTCATGGATCTGTGAACGGGTCCACCAGGGCCACCAATGACTTGGCTGACAAAAGATATGATTTGAAGAAGTTGCCATCTCAACACTTGATTGATTCACGGGCGATCGACCAGTCAAGCACTTATTCCGTGACCTTTTTCGGGTTGAAAAAAAATGAATCGAGGGCGAAGAGAGTTTAGACATCGAGGGGGGAGCAGATCGCACGAGCATAACGGAGACGTCACTGTGACCCTGAAGCCATGTGGTCGATCCCAACTCGTATATACGGTCGTGGCAACAGGTTCATTCACCACAACGCCATTTTGTTTGCCGCTCAGCTTCTGTCTTTACTCTCGCAGTTCCGGTTACTGCGGTCGTTTATACCGCGTGTGCGCTCTCATGTTAAAGACAGTAATCTGACACCATACTGTTAAAGCCTTTTGAACCTTGGATCAGTTTTTTTGCAGGTTTAGACCGTGCTTTGACTTTTCCACATACCAGTACACGTGCCTCTGTACTCTCATCTAGTCGACCATAATAAGATAGAGACCTTCAATCTAACCCATCAACCAAGTAGATGAAGTTGGGAAAACTTGCTCCATAAACCATTCGGCGAGCGAACGAGCCCCAGCTACCTTGTAGGAGCAGGGGATGCTGTACTCCTGACAGCGGTCGTTGATCCAGGTGGTCTCCCAGGCGCTGCGGTGGCTCTGTTCGTAGGTGTAGCAGGCCAACAGCGTGACCAGCGGGACCAGGTAGAGGCAGCTGAACACGCCGATGCGGATCATGAACTTCTTCAGCTTCTCCTGGTTGCGCTCGTCGTGCTGGATGACCTGCCGCACGTTGTTGAGGGAGACGATGCCCGCCAGGATGAGGAAGAGGCCGACCACGACGCCGACGCACAGCGGGGCCAGGACAAAGTAGCGCAGCGCGTCCAGGTCGTAGAGGCCCACGAAACAAACGCCACTGATGTTGTCCCCTTCCACCTTGTTCAGAGCGAGCAGCATGACAGTGAGCGCCCCGGGGATCCCCCAGGCGGCAGAGTGGAACCACACCTGCAGGCAGAGGCACAAAGAACACAATGTTTCCCTGCTGTCGCTCATTAAAAATTTATATTCTACACTTCTTTTCTGTATCATCTTGCTACGAATGCACATAAATTCTTAAAAAAAAACAACCTTACCGCTTTCTTCTCTATGGCCTCACAGCTCCACTTGGGTCCGGCCGCCAGGAACCAGGTGATGGTGAGGATGACCCACCACACGAGGCCGGCGATGGAGAAGAAGTAGAGGAGCATGAAGAGCAGAGTGCACCCTTTGCTCTGAGAGCCCAGCACCACCGTGTCCACGCCCGCCGGGTGCGCCGCCGTGGCGCAGGCCGCGTTGTTGCCCAGCAAGAAGCCGACGAAGTAGATGAGCGAGACGAAGCTGTAGCAGACGGCGTAGAAGATTATGGGCCGCTCGGGGTAGCGGAAGCGCTTGACGTCGATGAGGAAAGTGAGAAACGTGAAGAGAGTGGCGCACAGGCAGATGATGGAGCACACGCCGACGAAGCTCTTGGCAAACTCGATGTCGTGGGGTTTGAAGTACATGTTGGTGCAAGGCGGAGCGCAGTCCTGCGCGCCCAGGAACGAGGAACCGTGACCCGGCTTGGTCTTTAACTGCAGAGGGCACCAGAAGCCCAGGTCCCTCAGGGCCGAGGAGGACGAGAGCACCGGCGTGGTCGCGGGAAGAGACGAACCATCATCTGAGCTGCATGGGTCCAACCTGGCGGATCAATACATAATGACAGATGACTGAATTGATCAGGAACAATTAGTCTGGCTCTTGTAGGTTACCTTACTTGTCACACTGCAGCTCGAGGGGCCACGCGATGCCGAAGACGCGGATATTCTCCTCGCAGTCGGACAGCACCGCCTCGCAGTGCTCTCGGCAGGGACGGATCACCCTGTTCTCCTCGGTGCACGTGGGGATGAAGGCCTGACAGAGGAAGTGGTGGACGTCTGGAGAGCAGCGCAGGGTCGCCAGGGGCATGAACGGCTGGGGGCGGAAAAAGTTACGAAATTGTAAAAATATGGTTTTGATTCGCGCTTGAAGGTGAATCTGAAAATACTAGGGCTGCAACATTTAAATCGATTAATCGATTAGTAATCGACTACTAAATTAATCGCCGGCTATTTTGAAAAACAATTAATCAGTTCAACTAGATTTTATGAAAAAAAAAAGTCAAAATTGTTTGATTTCAGCTTTTTAAATAAAATTTTCTGGTTTCTTTGCTCTTCGATGACAGTAAACTGAATATTTTTGGTGTGAGGACAAAACTTAAACATCATTTTGGGGGTTTTGAGAAACATAATCAACCTTTTCATCCATTTTATGGACCAAACAACTTTTATCTTTTATTACAACAAGATTAATCGATGATGTTGCAGCCCTGGAAAATACACAAATTTATTTGATTGTTTTTTTTAAGTGCAGATGACTATTATTCAAAGCATATTATTATGGATGATTTGACCTCTTAAGATCTGCGGGATAAAGCAGGAATATATAATCAGGAGACGAACTCTGACGGGCTCACGGGTTCAAATAAAGAATGAGGCTCATTGGTAAGGAACACAAAAACTCTTCTGGTGGTCATAGTGAAATAATAATTTTGAAAGACATACGCCATACATGTTTAAAAAAAACAGTAACAGCTCCAATGCGTAGCCGCACAAACCGCCTTCGTCAGGGTATAAATTTTCATTTGGTCGAGCTCCGGTGCTCGACAGCGCCGCACAAAGGGGCCCATTCACTGGCCAGGAACCATATTCTTCCTTTCAACACACTGGTCAAGAGCTTGTGAGAAGGAGGGGAAAGGAGGAGGAGGAGGAGGAGGAGAGGTGGCAGGAAATGAATGTGCGGACATTTGGAGGAAACACACAACAGGCCGGAGGAGGCTGGAATGCGGAGCTGTTGATAGGTCAGGGTCAATGAGGAGCCACGCGGCGTTACTGGGTCCACAGGGCGTGAGGATTATCGCCTGGCTCACACTTCATTCCTGTGAAATCACTCCGGGTCACGTAAAGATATGCTGTAGTTTCCTATCCTAGGACTGTAGGGTAAGTGCACAGAGGTCTCTGCGCCCACTCACTCAGAACCGCTCTGTTCGGACCATGTGGGCGTTTAAAGAGCAGTCGGGACTCACGGTTTGAACCTTCACGTGCACACAGACTGATGTCCCCGTCTATACGTGCCAGTATTTTGCACACAGAAGCATTTCACACACACTCCAGCACAGTCCACGAGTCAATGTTTCCTTTCTCTCCCCCCCACCCTCCTGAAATCCCAGTCTGGCTGTAGGCCCACTTCTGGGCCCCGGGCCCAGGGGTCTTGCCCCCCCCCCTCTCTGACAGTAAGTGTCCTTGTTTTCCCTCCCGTGGAGGTTCCTGGAGTCCTCGTCGACGAGCTCCCCCCCCCCCCAGGCTCAACAATCTGACCTTTATATATTTGCTTTACAGCGGAGTTACTGTAAAAACTGCCTTTTCGGAAAGCGTCAACCTTCAAATCTGAGGCACAAGTCGAGTTGATTTAGTCTTAAAGGCAAAAAATCCTCTGCAGAGAATTTCACACCATAAGGATTAAAATGAAAAAAAATGGCTAGACCCTCAAGTTTTACAACTTTCTGTTCTCATTGTACATCTTAAGCTGCAATAGTTAATTGATTAGTAATCGATTACTTAACTAATTGCCAACTATTAGTAGTTTTTAGTTCAAATTTCCCTGATTTCAGCTTCTTAAATGTGAATATTTTCTGGTTTCTTTGCTCCTCTGTGACAGTAAACTGAACATCTTTGCTGTGTGGACAAAACAAAACATCATCTTGGAGTTTTTGGGAAACACGATCGACATTTTTCACAGTTTTGTGACATTTTATGGACCAAACAACTAATCCATTAATCGACAGATTAATCGATTATGGAAACAATCGTTAGTTGCGGCCCTAAACACATCACACAAAAACAGTGGTGGAATCTGGGACCAAGGGCAGAGAAAAGGTTCCGCCCTCCTCCGGAAAAAAAAATCCTACTGATAGGCTCGTCCGAGTCCGGTACGCAGCAGAAATCTGCTCGATTACAGCATCGGGGCTTTATGATAAATCACTGCACACTTTCAGAGAGAGAGAGAGAGAGAGATATGTACAGTATGTGTTGTTGAATGCGGAGCAGACTGTAAGCCCGTCACCTGGGAGACAGGGGCCGCGGTGGCACGACCGTGCACAGGAGGGAAATGAGTGAGCGATTAACAGAGAGAGAGAGAATACTGGTTGCGGTATGCAGGGGAAGGCTTTGTGTGGGACTGGGTGTGTCTCTCCCCTTCCTGCACAAAATCAAAGGCTCCTCACAACAAAGTAAGTCGATGGAGTCGTTGCCCGTGGCCAAGGTCGCTGTGTGAAATAAGAAGCCTTCGCCTTTCTTTTTTTGCCAGATGCCACACAAAAGACGCCTTCTCGAACAGATCACCATTCGTGCTCATTGCTCCCACAACACCAGGCGTGTGTAACCCAACCCCCCGCCCCCCCCCCCCCCCGCCCTGCAGGGGCGGCAACTGCAACAGAAACAGTTCACCGCTGCCGAGCATCGGCGATGAGCATCGCGCGCGTGTGTTTGTGTGTTTGTGTGTGTGTGTGTGTCTGTGTGTGTGTGTGTGTGTCTCAAAAAAACATGTTTGTATCAGAGGGTGTTCAGACGACAAGGAGCAGATGTTATAAGACAGACAAACTCCAACGCTAGCAACATGAAGCACAACTCCATTAGGCAAGACGTTTACACAGGGAAATCATGATTAGCATGAAAATAAAACTTTTAATCAAAGATAAATTTGTAGTCCACTTGCTTTTTGTGTTATTGAAATAAATAAAAAAATGAACGATTGAAAACGGCAACAGTTAATCAAAGTGGTTTTAATGGGAAAAAATGATCTGATTTCAGCTTCTTAAATGGATATTTAATTTAATATTTTCTGGTTTCTTTGCTCCTCCACGACAGTAAACTTACTGTCTTTGGTGTGTGGACGAAAAAATCAACATTAAAAAACATTATCTCACATTTTAGAAAACACAAGCGACATTTTTCACCATTTTGCAATTGTGATGCCAATAATCTGCCGATATTGATATAAAAATACTTTTAAAATCTGTTAATGATTGAAGATGTCGTTTTCAAACCTTTATGACAAAGACATGTAATTGAGGGCTTGATATTTTAAGGTCAACCATGAACTGTATCATAACATAACTATAAATTGAGAATACAAATACAACCATATACATATAACTTATTTATTTGACATGAAATGTAAAAACATAAATGCCCCTTTAAAGGCTCAAATCAGTTGGCCGATAATATCGGTCTGGCTCTTAAAATACCGTCTGATACCGATATGTCTGTGAAAGGCTAATATCGGGCTCTAACAAATACATCAGTTATCACAACTGAGAGTTTACGGTTTCATGGTCGTTCATGGTTATCCACGCGACAGCGTCCTGTAACAATCAAGCCGTGATCCGTGGACACAACTGCGACTGGTAATTTGTGTCCGTCTGTTGCTGAGCGTTACAAAAGCCGGTTATTACGGTTCAATCAATACACACACTCCTGACGGCTCACGGAACCACTGACATTTGGAAAAACCTGAGCCACGTGTAGAACTAATGATGGCACTAAAAAAAGTAATAATTTTGTGATGAGATTCATTATCTTCTAAATGTGACTTGAATTATATTTCTTATTCTTATTTCTTTCTTATGTACAAGGAGAGGAAGCTTATTTTTTTCCTGCCTGACAGCCTCACGGATACATCCTCTGTGTCAATGTGCTCCTAGGTCATCACAAAAACCCCCCAAAACATTTCACCAAAAAGGCGTAAATGAGAAACACTCACCTCCATGTGACTGGCGGCGATATCCTGATCGTAGTGCTCCATCATGTTGGGGAAGAAGGTCATGTTGTAGGGCATCCCCAGGCAGCGGTGCACTCTGATGGGCTCGCAGGTGAACAGGCTGTGGCCCCTGCAGCGTCCACAGACCCACGTCAGTGCCAGGCACACCCACAGTGGTCCTGGCATCAGCATTGTGACGGCTGCGTTTTTGTGTGTGTGTGTGTGTGTGTGTAAACTAGAAAAAGATTTCTTTTTGGCTCCGTGCACGGGGGATATCTTGGCTCTAATGTTGAATTCCCCTGGCTCACACTCTCATCCACATTTCACTCCATGCACCTGGGGACATCTCAGCTGGAGCCGGTGGGTTTGTTGTTGCAGCAGGTAAAAAACTTTCCCATCACCCCTCTGTCAGCATGCCAGGCCTCTGGGTCACAGATAGGAATCCCACATCCCTGAAATTAAAAAAAAGGAATAATTATACTGAATTACATTTGCACGAATGAGGAAGGAGGAGACCACAGTGTCCTCAGGAGCCCCCGAACCGAGGATACTTTTATATGATCGTAACTGATTATTACTGCGGAATTGGCGCGTAGAGACGGAAACGAAGCCCTTTCATCGAAACAACCTCTAATTGCACCGACCAGCCACTTTCAAGAATGAAATGTAAAACTGCTGCTGAGTTTTTTCCCTCTCTGCATCCCTGCAGGCTCCGTGAGGCCCCTCGGGGCTCCAGTTCGGTCATCACCGTTTAGAGGGACGACACCAGGCAGACGGGATTAAGGGACCAAAATCCCGTTAAACCCCTGTGTGCAACCTTCAGTTTTTAGGTGCGTGCGTTTACACGGCGTGGGGGAATGATAAAGGAGCCGGGCTGATTCAGGAGAATGAGTCTCAGCTTGTTTGATGCACATTAAACTCCAGCGTCAGTGTTTTTTTCCACATGCACACCTGTAACTGTAAGAATCTGTGAATGCCTGAGTGTGAATATGATACGTCCCCAGTCGACACAAAAGCATCAGTATCAGTGTAGAGGTTTATGTTTGTTTTTTTACAGGTGCCAGATTAGGATAATAGTTCTGGTTTTAGACTAGAGCCCGACCGGTATATATCAGATATTAGCCTTTCACAGACATATCGGTAGCGGCCGATATTTAAGAGCCCGACCCATATTATCGGATTTGAGTCTTTAAATGTGCATTTATGTTTGTAAAATAAATGTATTTGGTTGTATCTGATTTTCTATTTAAATTTATTTATTATAAAGTTCATGGTTAAACTAAAATATCTAGCCCTCAATTACATGTCTTCCTCATAAAGGTTTGATAAAGACATTTTAGGAATAATACACAGATTGTCGGTATCGGGAATCTTGTACTCACAAATATCGATATCGGTCGGGCGCTCTAGTTTAGACTGACACGTTTACATTTGTATTGTGAATTGTTGAGATAAAGATATTGTGTGTCTTGTGATAATGACGAGATAAGTTGATTGCAAAAAAAATGGTTGTTTGAATTCCCTGATGAATCATGCTGATACCACAGGTTGGTATATGGATTTTATCTCGTTTTCATATTACTGTTTACATGGAAACTATAACCACCGTCCACAGACAGCAGGCGTCCGGCGTCCTGCACTTTCACTGGAATACGTTTTTGGCTAATGCTATTTGCAAAAAAACTTTTCTGTTAGCATATTAGCAACGACTAAAAGTACAGTACAAGCTAAGGTGTTATTCGCGGACCGCCAACAAGCAGACGTGCTTTTATAAAAAAATGTTTGTTATAAATTCTATGGATTTGTATTTTAATTTATAGCTATTTATGATCAAGTTCATGGTTAAACTAAAATATCAAGCCCTCAATTACATGTCTTTGTCATACAGGTTTGATAACGACATCTTAGGAATAATTGACGATTATCGGTATCATGAATCTTGTACTCACAAATATCGATATCGGTATCGCCCCCCCCCCCAAAAAAAAATCCATATCGGTCGGGCACTCTCGTTTAGACCGACACGTTTTACATTTGTATTGTGAGTTGTTGAGATACAGATATCGTGTGTCTCGTGATGATGACGAGATAAGTTGCACTTTCACTGGAATAAGTGTTTTGGTTCATGCTAGAGGCGAAAACTTTTCTGTTAGCATATTAGCAACGACTTAAAAGTACAGTACAAGCCAAGTGTTAGACGCCAACAAGCAGACGTGCTTTAAAACAACAACAACAACAACAACAACTATCGACTTCATTTCACCTCTCCATCACTTATATATCCTTAAAGTTACAAACTGTAAAGAACATGTCAGTTAAATGAAGCGGGGAGAGGGAGAGAGAGGGAGAGAGAGAGGGAGAGAGAGAGAGAGAGAGAGTACAGTAAACATCCCGGCTGCCATGGGACGGGGGCCCGGAAGGAAAAAAAACTTTGGACGCGAAAAGAAAAGTTAGAAAACTTTGAGGGAAATAAACAGAAACACTCACCCTCGACCGCCCAGGAGGAGGTCGTGTAACAGCTGCCTACATGGAGGAGCCCGGTCCGGGGGGGTAAGATTCTCTTCAACGTGCTTAACTTCCTGCGACGCTCCGGCGACGCTCGGTGCTCCCGTCGGTTCTTGTCCGACTTGCTCCCGAGCGAAGCGGCGTTCAGGTGCACTGGGAAATGTGACAATTCCAATACAAAACGAACACCCACATGTGTACTAATATAATATGCGCCAATGTGCACAGACAGAAACTCTCAAATTGTCACACAAAACAGATGGTACGTGGATTGTGTTGATATAATATGTATTTTAACAACTTTTTTTCCAAGTGTTTTGAGGAGGGGGGGGGGGGGGGGAGTTTAGAACTACAGCGGCATTGGAGTCCGACGGGGAGCGTTTGAACGCAGCATGCGTGCAGATAGCAGATAAAATATTATGGGATGATCCCAGACTGAGGGTGTGTGTGTGTGTGTGTGGGGGGGGGGGGGGGGGGGGGGGGGGGGGGGGTCTAAACGTAAACCGTGGGGTGACGTGAAGGTTTAGTTAAGTAAGATAACTTGAGAAATGTATAATAAAAAAAAACCAGATAGGCCACAAAAAGAATACAGTTGAGGCTGCGCGTACTGTGTTGGATGATACTTTTCCATCTGGGAACCCACAAAAAGTTCTTGTTAATGGTGTACAACTGATCCGTAATGAAGTAATAGCCTAAATGATACACATCATACAGGTAAAGCTCATTAACACAATATAAATGGTGTCTTATCAGAGAGTGGTACCAATCTGTCCTTTAACTTAATTCTAAATAACAAAACATAAATAAGAAATAAATCACAGCCAGATATATAAAAAAAATCCATACCATGAACAGTGTTTTTCTTTTTTGCGGGGGGGGGGGGGGGGGGGGGGGGTTCCAATCTTTTCAGCACATGCTCTTAAATATCCTATCAGACTATTCCTCATGTTGTTGTCCATCCCACACAGGTCCCGGGACGACCCCCGGTGTCCCGACATGCGCCTCCGCCTGGGGGCGCTGTATCCCCTCCCGTGTCCACGTCCATGTGACCGCCGTGGAGAGGCGGGGTTATGAAATGTAACAATTCAGGTTGCCACAGTGAAAAAAAGAAGAAGCCCAACCAACCCAAACCAAAGTGTCCTTGCTGATCTGCCCGCCCGCCGCCGTCACTCTCCCCTCGTCGCGGATGCAACAGACACCAACACGCGGACATCAGATGACATTCGCAACGGAGGCGCCGCCGACGGGGACGGGACCGACTCACAGCGCGTTCATACGAGGTGCGTACGCGCGGTGCGGCGCGCACACACACTGACAGATGAGGGGCAGCAGCGCAAAACAAACAAACAGGAGAGAGCTCTGAGAGACAATTCTGGATCTGTCCGTGTGATGTGGATGCAACAGGATTATTCCGCTCGTGTGCGGGGGGGGGGGGGGGGTTGTGGACCGAGGCGCCGGCCTGTTGCTAGGAGACCTTTTTGACAGCTGGGAGCTTTTTTGGAACGTGACAGTTGATGCGCTAACGGTGTGTCTGCTCCTCTGGTAACCCAAAAAACCCTTCTACACCCCCCCCCCCCCCCCACCCCCACCCGTGCGCGCCGTTCGTGCGTAAATCCTAATTGTCTCGTGTGCGTTAAAGACAACAATTTACCACTGTGGTTGTATTTCAGTCAGGAGATTACAGTGTTTTGCCGGGAACAATGGCCTACTTGTGATTATTCAGACCCCTGAATGTGTCCTCCTTCCGGATATGTTGAATCTTTTCTGAGTCTATCTATCTATCTATCCATCTATGTATCTACCTATCTTTCTTTCTATCTATCTATCTATCTATCCACCCATCAATCCATCTATCCATCTATCTATCTATCTATCTATCTATCTATCTATCTATCTATCTATCCACCCATCAATCCATCCATCCATCTATCTATCTATCTTTCTCTCTAGCATGGACATGCATCTGATTTATATACTCCATTTCTGAAAAAATAAATTAAGAGAGAGAGAGCACCAAATTGAGAGCGGAAGAGAGACCATTAGTCCTGAATTGCATTCCTGATGTGGTTTGCACATTTCCTTTATTGTCACGTCTAGAGCCACGCCACGGAAGGGTTTCTGTGAAATGCACG
Source organism: Scophthalmus maximus (assembly GCF_022379125.1). Lineage (NCBI taxonomy): Eukaryota > Metazoa > Chordata > Actinopteri > Pleuronectiformes > Scophthalmidae > Scophthalmus > Scophthalmus maximus. The sequence goes on from NC_061515.1 coordinate 3,130,250, forward strand.
CAGCCGGTGTTGGCATTTGTTCAGGGTTGGGCTACACAGGATAAGATCCTTTTTCTCCATCCCGTCTTTGCGGCGTTTTGCCTGTGACCAATGCGTTTGAAGGTCACTCATGTTGCAGATCAATAAGTACATCTTGCCTGGGACGGACGACTACACTCAATAGCAGCCGCTCGTATTCACTCAGCCCCCTGCCTACACACTTAAAGGTGAACCGCATACGCTACAGGCTTCCTTCTATGAAGTCGACCTGGGATGCCTTATCGTACAGTGAGTAGTGTTGCGATCAGAACATCCAGAGCAGCTCGCTGTCCTCGCGGTTTCCCTCCAGTGCTTCCTGCTGGGTGTTATATGTCACTGGAGACCGTGGGATATCAGATTCAGGTGTGTTGCACATTATGTCAAGGTTGTAGCTACAACACCGGGAGGATTCGGTGTAATGTCGGACTCCCTGGCTTGTTTTTCTTTTTCCCCCCAGAAGTGCTGAGCTTGTTATTCTTCCCCCCTCTGAAGTCTTGCTGCCTGTGGCATGTCACGAAGGCCTTGAGAGAACAGCCATAAGAATTGTCAAAAAGTCAACGCCAGGGTGGCTGAGAGGAAGGGAGAAGTCAGCATTAGCCGGGCCGCCTGACAACGTGGTTACGTCCCTTCACACGTTTGCGCGGGAGGAGGGGGGGGGGGGGGGGGCTGTCACCGTGCGACCGGGTCGATGGGACTGTGTAAAGCTGACGCGCTGTTCTGTCCTATCAGGCTGATGTATGAGCGCGGTGAGGAGACGGCAGTCCTCGGGAGACACATACAGTAGCATCTCCCCTCCACCTCCACCACCACCATCTCCCCTTCCATTGTCTAGGGGGCATGCCTTCTGAACCCGGCCTCAGGTAGGTGGCTCGGCCCGTCCGCACATACCACACATATTGTTCTGCTGACTATTTCACCACTCGCTTTTTGGCACTATTCTTTCATTTCAAACTGAGGGGGATGATCCATGTAAGAGATAATCTGGCGTTCAGTGAAGGTGTTCCCCGTGTGCAGGTCTAAAAATAGACCCTTGTACTGTATCTTATTGTTATTGGAGGGGAGACAAGAGGAAAACCCACTTCAAGCAAAAAGATGTACAGTATGTTCTATATTTGTGTTGACTGCAAAAAAAATGTGTTATTCCATTTCACAAAAACTGAATATACTTTCTATTGACATAATTCTTTAAAAACTATATATATATATTACAGTTGCAACAGTCCAGGAAAAAAATTCTCTGATTTCACATTTCAGCTTCTTAAATGTGAATATTTAAGAAGTCATAAATAATTAATAATTTATAGTTTTCTTTGCTCCTCTGTGACAGTAAACTAAATATCTTTGGTGTGTGGACAAAACAATTCATCATCTTCATCATTTTCACCCTTTTATGCCATTTTATGGACCAAACAACGAATCGATTAATCTAGAAAATAACCCTCAGATTAATCGATTATGGAAATAATCGTAAGTTGCAACCCTAATATATATAGTAGCATTAAAGACATTCTACACCACTCAAAAATGCAGTAGTTTTGAAACTGAACTCTAATGTTATACACAAAGATCAGTTGACTTCACAAATTCCCCGTTCATCCCACAAAAAACACTTTCATAATACTGAATTTTTTCTTTCTCTCGTCTGTCGTTGAATTATGGGATATACATCTGGAGCAGGACCCATGCTGGTGATATTAAATCAGGATATGTCAGCATCTGCCGCCTCAAACAGTTGTAGGAAATTGTTATATTACGTAACTGAAGTAGGCCTTTAAATGTCCATACTTTCATATATTCTTTTCATCATCATCACTCCATCGCTCCTCAAAGCCGTCCATTTTGTCCTTTTCTCCCATTGGCTCTCTCCGTGAGAAGTCCAACTATCCAGCGAACAGCCTGACTCATCATCATTCGTCCTACTTGCTCAGCCAAATACCGCGCACACGCACCACAACACACACCCATTATTCCCTCTGTCTTGCACCCCCATCGCCATGACGGTGACCGAGCGGGCCCCCTCCCGGTAGACAGCAGCATTTTAAAGAGTGACAGCCAGCGACCGTAAGTGGAAGGAGATGGTCCTGGGATAGACAGGGTGGCGTTCTGCTGACGGATGAGTACGAGCCGAGAGGGACTGAGGAAGGGTTTGGTAAAAATAAAAAAAAAGGGGGGGGGGGGGGGGGGGTATATTTGCTGCAGCATGGGTCCACACAGCGAGTCAGCCAGTACCTCAGATGGGTTCTGCAGTCAGTGTATTTTATTTACCTTAAATAAAGTGACTGGAGAAGTGTGAATACACATACTTATAGGCAGAAAGTTGGGTTTTTTTGTAAGTGCAGGGGCGCAATGGAAATGTCAATTTAAATCCCTGATGCCATTTCAAATATGGAATGCAAAAAACGAATGAATAATTCCCAATTTTTGTTCTGCATCCTGTAGAAATTCTCTCCATGTGCTGCGTGCACTATGCACGAATACAATGAAAACATACAAAGAGGCAATATACTGAATGCACTGTCATCGTCGATTAGACTCTCACTGTGTTGGTCATGGAGGTGATTTAAAGTGAGGACAGAAATCCTTACTATTGATCAATTGTATTTACAATTGATCATTTCAATTCCTCAAAAGTGAACTTTGACCTGCTGGTGACGCTACGGGCACCATGGCAATTCATTTAAACGTCTATAAAATGTAAAAGAATCCTTGAAAACACTAGGAAATAGGAAATGTCCTATATCTCCAGAGGGGGATGTGTGTGTGTGTGTGTGTGCGTGTGTGTGTGTGTGTGTGTGTGTGTGTGTGTGCGAAAGGGTTAAATTACAGTAGTAGTCAATAGTAGCAGCGGGAGTGTTATAGCAATAATAACAGAAGTGAGAGAAACTGTGGAAGTGGGAGTAGTCACTATTGGTATGTAACATTATAATGTTTGTCTTATCCACATAAGTCCCAGTCCAACTAAAGTTCAACCACATATCCTTGTGTGCGTGTGTGTGCGTGCGTGTGTGTTTGCATGTGTGTGTGTGCGAGCATGTGCGCGTGCATGTGTGTGCGTGCGTGTGCGCATGCGTGTGTGTGCGCGTGCATGTGTGTGTGCGCGTGTGTTTGTGTGTGTGTGTGTGTGTGTGTGTGCATGTATGTGTGTGTGTGTGTGTGCGTGTGAGTGTGTGTGTGTGTGCGTGCGTGCGTGTGTGTGTGTGTGTGCAGCAGTGGGGAGATGCTGACAGGACAGAGGCTCTGCCAGTCAAAGTCCCACCAGGACTTGGTCCTCTCCGCCCTCAACCAGCAGAGGAAGGACGGCCTGCTGTGCGATGTCACCCTGGTGGCCGGTGAGCAGAAGTTCCACGCGCACAAAGCCGTCCTGGCGGCATGCAGCGATTACTTCAGGGTGAGTCCTTGACCACATTATTAATGTTTTTGTTATTATCAATGGGCATGTAGAGCTGAGCAGAAGGATTCAGTGCACACACACACATTAACACGCGTGTACAATGGTTACACTTGTACAAAAGATTGCGCTCTTATCAAACGGATATTTGCCTTTCGATAAAAAGCAGGTAACAGTCAGGCTGATGTGATGTGACAGAGGTGAAAACATACTCTGTATGTTATGTTATGAAACCATCTTCAGGGCTGTTAAAGTAAATGTACATGCGCAAAACAGGAGGCACAGGCAGCTTCATCCTCAAGCCCACCTGGGCCGAGCCTGCTTTTTTGATGTTGTTGGTCTCTTGCCTCAGAGGCGTCTGTCTGACGCTGCTCCGGCCTCGGAGGTGGAGTCGTAGGTAGACTCGTGCTGACAGGCAGCCAGGCCCGGAGCTCTCCTCTGAGATGGGAAAGAAGTGCGCGGATGACATTAGATTTAGGGACACTGAGCAGATTAGGAAGTAGTAATTAATCCCTCTTGAAAATGGAGAGGCAGATTAAATATGTTTAAATTGCAGAGCGGGGATTATTGCGAACGTTTGTGTACGTGTTCGAGGTTATTCTTTTTTTTTCTCACCCGTGTCTGCAGAGAGCCGAGGGTGGGCGAGTCACGCTCCTCTCCTCCGTCCCAGCTGATCTGAGCAAACGCTGTTGTTCCAGCAGTCTAATTATTAGATCAGCCGGTTACAGTAAGCAAGACAAACTCACTCCACTTCCCTGTTCCTCCGTGGGGGCTTAACGGCATTATCTTCCACTTGTCATCTAGCTCCACCGCTGGGTTTCATTTGGTTCATTAGCCGCGGACGATGACGGCGCCTTGTGTGCGACTGCGTCTCCCCCCCCCCCCCCCCCCCCCCCCCGCTGGGCCTCTGTCGTTCACACCCGCGCACGCACATCGCAGTGATTACAGCACATTATCCAGCCCCCGGCGGACGTGAGTGATTGTAATGAAATACCTGACCAAGCGCGGGCTGTTAACCTGGGACTCGTCCTGAAAGTGTCACCTGCCACTTCCGCCGCCGTCGCACTACTGAGACATCTGGACGACGGCTCGGGGAGATGTGGCCAAATCACACCAGCATCACACACACACACACACACACACACACACACACACACACACACACACACCCCCTCAGCGAGCATGCACACACACACACACACACACACACACACACCCTCAGCGAGCGTGCACACATGCACACGCACACCCAAACACACCGTCACACGCCGCCACACACACTCTTGTTTGTTTCCTTTGTCATCCAGAGAGGTTTCGTCCTCCAGCCCCGCAGTCGGGACACAGCTCATTTTCAAAAGCGATTACTGTCTCAAAGAAACATTTCCCGATGCACACAAGCGGCACTACACAAACCTCTGCTCTTGCAGTCGCCACTTCACGAGGACAGTGATAATTCACCATGGCTCGTACAGCCATTGAGGTTAAACCACATAAATTACGGCTAATCGCTTCTCTGTGCCTTCTAATACAGCTTGATTTAATCATTTGATCTACTGTAAATTGATCCCAGCGAGGATTTGAAGGCCATTAGTGCTGTATTGCTCTCATCTCCCAAAGTTCATGGGAAAAAGAGCCCAACCCAGCATTCAGTGTTCCATTCCAAATCAAAAAAAAATTCCTACCGGATATTTGCAGCTATAAAACCCTATCTAACAATCTTTTAAATGTCAACTAAGGTTTTCTCTGTGGTATTTAATCCAAAGGGCGCGAGAAGAACTGCAACACTGCAGTCAGATTGGACAGAACACGGGGGTTTGCATTTCATATATCTACAGCTGGACACTATTATACAGAATACATTGGTTGCCTATGGGAAGACCTGAGTTCTGTTCTCTAGACGTGGATAACTGAGCGATAGCTTTATTTTTAATGTTCGGTGATCTGACAACTGCAGGGATGGTTCTTCAAATCGGCCTTATATGTTATCTGGAACCTCATACAAGAGCTACTTTTATTCAGGCATAGAGAAGAGACGCCTTCTTCTCCATTCAACTTTACATTCACTACACACACACAGGTAACATTGTGGAGCACAATAAAAAAACACGGCTCGATTAAAGGGGCAGTAAGCGATTTTTGGAGAAAGCTTGTCTCCCTCTTTGTTGTTGTTGTTGATGATGATGATGATGAGGTCCTTTAAAATTGATTGGTTTAAAATCGCTTACTGCCCCTTCAACAGTGCTGACACACAAGTCAAATAAGACTCACCGGACGTCCGTGATTCTACCTGAGTCCAGGGGGGGAATCGTACGACCAAGGCCCATCCAGTTCTATGAATGGCGAGCACGTTTTCTTCAAAAATAAGGAGATGTCGTTCATTGATATCTCACCTCTGAGATTAACAAATCCATTCTCCCAAAAAAGTGCTGAGGAGGATGTTATCTGGATGGCAATTAACGGGATCAGCCCGAATCGGATAAGCCTGCTCGAAAGAGAAGCCCAACTAATTAATGCAATTAGTGTCAATGGCGTTTCGATCCAACCGCACGCAAATGTACCAGGGTATTAAGAATTGTGCTAGTTGTATCTTTGAGAGGTTTGTGTATTTCATGGTCTTGATGTGGTTTCACGGGGGGGGGGGGGTTTCCTACATTGTGAAATGTTCAAATTCCATCGAACAACCTGGGTCCTTGTCGGCGTTGTTTATTTGGTGACATGTAACGGGGTCAAACGCGAAGAAGAAATGTCAGCGCAGGACTCCGACAGTTGGCAGCCTCGGTATAAAACCCACCGGCACAGTACCTGCTCTCGTCTCGAAGCTGGTAATTCATGTAAGACAGCACCATTTCGACATCCACAGGTCTGTAGAGAAATACCAGTGTTTCACTCGGACACAAGAAAAACAGCCTCACTGAATACAGTAATATTTCATCGGGCGTATGAGGGAGTCATGGGTCCTCAAGCAGACACACATATAAATATTGCCATCAGGTCAGGCAGACTGCAGCATCACGTGAAAGGCACTGCGGTGAGCTGCCCAGTGCATCTGTGCACTGGATCTATATCTCCCAAGACGAAAGGGGCCATCCGTCACCGCCCGCGCTCCCCCGGCCCCGCCGCCAAGGTCAGGAGCACTCGAGCACTCCCTCAACCCCCCTGCTCGCACGCGCGAACGTGCACAGACGCAGAGGGGAGCGGGCGCAGTCCGTTTTCCCTCCATCACATACAGTACACTCCACCCTTCTCTGCCTGTGTGTCTCCGGTCCGACTGCCCTGCGTTTCACTGGCCGCGGCTCAGCCAGCGTCACACCCCCGGGGTTTAGCCACAGGCCCTCCGGCGCTCGGCGGACCAGTGGATTTTTTAATTAGCGCAGTGGTGAACCAACGAGGCTCAGCTCCGCGGAGGAGCGGCGCGGGCCTCGTTTGAAGCTCAGCGCGCCCCCCCCGGGTCGAGCCCTGTCCCGGCCCGTCGGCCGGTCGGTCGGTGGGGGTCGGCGCCTGGTTCTGAGTTCGTGTTGTCCTGTGAGGGCCGTTGAAGCAGATGATGCAGCTACACACGGGTCTCACATGAGTGACGTGGCTGTGCTTCAAACTGCCCCCCGGTGAGAGGACGGCGAGGACCGAGGGGCGAAGGAAATTGACTACATTAGCATTACAGTTAGACGGGGTCCGTTTGTCCCTTTACAATCCAGAAAAATACAAACTAAACCGTCATAACCTTGCTGTCCCTCATAACCAAGAGAACGCGCAGTGGATGTGTTCTTCATCCCCTCCTCTCTCACTCCCCCCGCCCAAACTGCTGCGCTCTGTCGGCCGGCCCTGATCAATGGCGCTGTCATCGCCTCATGTCGTGACACCGGTCGATAGATTTGATGGACTCCCGCACAGCAGGGGCCGGACTGCCGGCGCCGGCGCCGCCGCCGCCGCCGCCTCCTCCTCTGCTGTGATTTGACATGGAGTCTGACGTGCACGCGCGAGAGGAAGTGAGCGGCAGTGGAAGGGGAGAAAGACAATCAGGCCGTATAACAGAAAGCACTGATTGTGCTATTTTATTCCTGCTGACCTCCAGGTCGGGACGTTGGACGTCATGCAAGGTTTGATTAACTATTACGCTGTTGTCCCCCCCTCCCAGCACATTCACATACAAAACCCTCCTCTGTGCAAATGCTTTAACAATGTATAGATAGGACATAATCACCGATGAAGGACTGGAAGAACAAAGCTGGATTGATTTCTCCCTCACTCCCCACGACGATCGAGCATTAGGGTTTTTTCAAATTGAGCGTGCCATTGCCATTGTCTCCAAAAATGAAAAATTGCCAGATGACGTGTCCGTGATGTGGCGCTCCCTTCAGCTGACCCTCCGTGTTTTGGCTTTGTGTCGTCAGGCCATGTTCAGCTTGTGCATGGTGGAGAGCGAGGCCGACGAAGTGACTCTGCAAGGCGTGACCGGCGTTGGACTCAAGCACGCTTTAGACTTCGCCTACACGGGACAGGTGAGCGTGAGCGGCAAGCTGACACAGCTCGACAGTCCGGAGACAAAAGACATCATGGTACTTAATCACTCTGCGAGGTGAAGCGCATATGAGAGCAGATTCAGATCCTTTACTTTAATGAAAGTGGTTGTGCCAAAAAGTACTTATTCCCTTGGAAATAAAGTTCATGCATTCAAATTTGTTCATGCAGGTGAAATTAGGAATGTCAAAATGTAAAAGTACTGATCATCAGCAAAATTATATTTCACATGGTGAGATGTGCTTGAATTTAGATGGAGGCTCAGTTCAAATATTTAATTATGCCGTCATTCTCTAATCCTGACCCCAAGTAACACTGGTCTTGATTCTAATCCTTTTCCAATCGAAGGGCAGATATTTGGCCGCTCAGTCCGCTCGTACTGTACATCTTCATTTGTTTCTGCTCAGGTTACACTGCATTTGGCTGCATGGCTCCTTTTCCCATAGCAACTATAATGTGAAAACCCCTTCAGGTACGAGAGATGTTTCCGCACATGAACCTGTGTCTTACAAAAGATGAAAAGTATGTTTTTCAAAGGAACCTGAGTGTAGTGTACAGTAGTAGTGTGGGCAAGGTCACTACACTCTCCGTGGTGTAAGGTGCAATACACGGAGTCCAATCGATAGCATCTGAGAGAGTCAGTCATATTTCTTTGAGTCTCAAAATATTAAGGTAATTATTACCGATTTGATAATGCATGAGCTGCATTTATGTGTTGTTGTTTGTTTCGGGGGGGGGAAGCCAATTTGAACTATTCATATATTATTGGAATGTTTCATCTACAACGATGGATCATATTTCAAAAGTTAACCAGCGGTTTTGCATGTTAAAAAAACCCCAAAAAACTTGAATTGCAAGAATATTAAAAAGTGGCACATTCGTCGCAATTTTAAAAAATTAGTATCCAGTTGCTTCACCACTGCCAATGTCAACAAAATAAATCAGAACATGGATTCGACAGATTACCACTTTTAATCTGAGCGGCATTAGCCTCTGCAGCCCGCCCTTGGATCCTGCGTTATTTGGGAGGGGCCAGGTGCTCCAGATATTTAAACTGGTCACTCAGTGTGTGTGTGTGTGTGTGTGTGTGTGTGTGTGCGTGCGTGTGTGTGTGTGATCATTTCCAATAACCGTCCTTGTTCTTTTCAGTGCAATGCAGCAATGCTTGGTCCAGTAAGCAGCCTAGCAGATTATGCAGTGCGCGCAGAGGCCAGGAACTTTGTAATTGCTTCTAATTTTATTTCCACAGTGGAAATGAGCAGAGAGAGGATCGGTTATAGGCGGCGTAAGTAGGTCAACAGCAGGCTTGAAAGCCGCCCCGCTTTGGTCGGCTCAGCTCCTGTCTGCCCAGAGGAGATGATAGCAGATGAGATGAGGGCAATATACTTATCCCCCACGCCGTAAATAATGACCTTGTAACATGTCACAGGCCAGCGGGGCGACCGAGGAGGACGTTCAGCCAGAAGTCGCTTCTGGAACTTCTTGACATTGACAGCGGAGATCGAAGTCCATGGAACACGTGCTGCACTGTTTCACTTGCATTACCAAACAGCTAAAAGAGCAAAGTAGAGTGACTCGCGGGTCCGATCCTGGGTAGGAGACATCCACGTGATCCGCCGGCCAAGTATCTCCTTTCGTTGTGTCCGAGCGGCTCCTGCAATAAATGTCCCGTTTACACAAGAGCTCGCTGTACTCCCACACTGGAGCGGCCTCAGTGACTCGTGCTGTGTTGAGCTGAAGTGGGCCTGGAGAGGAGAGCAGGGGTGTGAGGAGCGTTCAGGTTATCACAGTTATCATTTTGGGTTTGCCTCCGTCGCACTTTGCTGACCACAGCGAGAAGGTTCTGGGTTCGAGTCCCGGTTCAAACCAATCAGGGCCTTTCTGTGTGGAGTTTGCATGTTCTCCCCGTGTGTGCGTGGGTTCTCTCCGGGTTCTCCGGCTTCCTCCCACAGTCCAGAGACATGCAGAATGGGGTCAGGTTCATTGGAGACTCTACATTGACCGTAGGTGTGAATGTGAGAGTGAATGGTTATTGTCTCTGTACGTGGCCACTTAGGAATCGCCCTAAGTGGCTGCTGTTCCGCTGGAAACGTTTGCGAAGGCCTCAGTCGAAATGCAGCAAAAATGAAATCGGCTCAAAAAATGTGTTGTCATTTATCGATAAGTGGACAAACGTGCACCGGAAGAAAAGTAGTACATTTGATGATCTGATTGCTGAGATTGCTGAGGTGGAAAACGCAAGCTGTTTTTGAAGAATCACAGATAAGGAGCAGACGTTGGTGTCAGCGTCTCTGCACGGAGGCCAGGCGACGTTTGCTCCCGCCGCCTTAAAAACCAAACTAAATCTCATTGGGAGCAGGCGTGTCCACTGTGTGAGAGCTCACATGAGGTGTGTCTGGTCTGTTCGGGATAATACCGTCAATGACTAATGGAACATCTTCTGTCCACGCGATTCTTATGTCACCTGGCTCTGGTCCCGAGGGCCGAGGGCGCCGGGCATTAGGGAAGGACACAGGAGGGAGCTGTCAGCGGATGATTTCTGCCGCCGCTCGCTCAGCGCGACAGGAAGCATTCTGGACGAATCAACGCCGTAATAATTGTGCGACTGCGGCGCTTCGCTGAGATGGAGGCAATTGGTGATTCAAGCACATAGACGGTGCAATTCACACTCCCTTCCCCTTGTCCCTAGTGGAATGTAGACATCATTTTCCAAACCCAACCATAATAAACAGGAAGCCGTAATAAACCGAGAGCCCGGATAAAAAGTGAAAGAAAGGAAAATGGGAGATGCGGTCACATGACTGCGCTTATGACTTAAAAGATAAATGCAGTGAATATTCCCAACAACCCAGATTATACTATTGATAATTATTAACCCTGAAAAGAACGTATCATCATTTTTTTGCTTTTTTACTTGTGCCAAAAACATTGTTTTCAAAAAATGATTGATATGTTGTTGTTGTTGTTGTTGTTGAACGTAGCCATTATATTAATGTTTAGAGAATTGTGCTGTGTTACACTAAGGCTCCATAGTAATAATAATTTACACTCACTGTTTATATGGTCAGTTTTTTGGACACTTCTGTCGTCGTCACACTCGTGTCCTCTGAGTCGGCATTGTCAAACTCACAATACATTTCATTTTTGCTTCTGAAATTGCTCGCTCCATCACTTGGTAGAAAAACATTAGACTCATCGTCAGAGTTTCAGATGTCAAAACACTTCAATGTCCAAAACGGAAACTTCCTAATTTCTTGGGTCTGTGTTGATACACTGCAATTGTGACTCAACAGTGCCTGCCTGGGGCCTAACTTGTTATTGCCTGGCGCTGCATGCAATAAAAAAAAGAATAATGAATTAACTTTTCAGAGATAATATTTAGTCAAAAAATTATTTTGAACACAAAATAAATCCACTTGTGGTAAAGTTCTAGTTGACCCGAAGTATGCAGGGGGTTAATATGACCTGTAGTAAATATGAAGTGCCCTGCACATTCAATTGCAGTGAAGGTGAAATGATGAATTAGTAAAAGTGATCTTTTGTGATCTGCCTTTTGTCGTCCGCCCAGATTCTGCTGGAGCCGGCGGTGATCCAGGACGTCCTGTCGGCGGGCAGCCACCTCCAGCTGCTGGAGCTCCTCAGCCTCTGCTCCCACTACCTCGTCCAGGTACGCACACACGCGCACACACACACACACACACACACACACACGCACACACACACACTCACACACACACACACACACGCACACACATGCAGCTGTCACGTACGAGCCGGGGGACATAATCAGAGGAATCAGAGGAATGACCACGTCACACCATATGGGTTCCCGTCAGATTAATGGAAATCCTGTCGCGTCGCTGGGTTTCTGAGAGGCGTGGTGCTCCACCCGGGAACGGTCGGTCGATTCCGTCCGTCCTGCCTGCAGAGACGAGAAAGGACATTTAGAAAAACGGTCCTCTGAACTTGAAGTGAATCAGCCTTTGTATTACAACACTTTTTTTTGTTGTTTTTATCAAATTGTACTACAACAGTGCAGCATGGCGCATGATGTCACAGTGGCCTCTGCGTCTTATTCACCAGTAATGGAGAAGAAAGGCGTGACCACCTGCGTCAGCACCACATCGTTCACCCCGCGTGTTTTACTGTAAAGTGGCTGAAACACACTGCATGCTTGGGCACAAGCCAAATAAGGACGGGAATCCGGATTCGATGTTTCCAGATCCAACGCATCCACGTTGCTTCTGGCGCGCGAACATCAAACGCATAACAATCCCAAAAAACCCAGATTGCGACCAGCAGATAGCAGAGTGACAAATGAGCAGTGCAC